>NC_057809.1:547679638-547765305 GCF_018294505.1 Triticum aestivum | reverse complement strand
GACAAGCAACTCCTCAAGCATATCAACAAGCATCTCGACAAGCAACTCCTCAAGCATCTCAACAAGCATCTCGACAAGCAACTCCTCAAGCATATCAACAAGCATCTCGACAAGCAACTCCTCAAGCATCTCAACAAGCATCTCGACAAGCAACTCCTCAAGCATCTCAACAAGCATCTCGACAAGCAACTCCTCAAGCATCTTAACAAGCAACTCTCTCCATTATCCCAAGATTGTGCAAGGCATTTGCATATACCTCTTGAGGGCATGTAAGTCTTGGAGGTAGCATCCCAATGTTCTCTAGCCTTTCCTTGTTCCCATGGGGTATTTTATACCCATTACCCCCTGCATGGTTCAAGATTTCAATCATGCAAGCTTGTAGAGATAGGAAAACTCTGTTCAGCTTGTAAACCTCATAGTTATTAAATTCATCTAGCACACTGTTGATAAGATCCTTAAGCGTTCTAGGGCTTAGACAATCTGTCAGTGATTGCAACGAGTTGAAGAACCCAAGGTCAAGGCCATTCAGATCAGGGCTATTGGCAGGTTGTTGTATTAGTCTGATATCGAGTCCAGTTCTTTCCACAACCGCTATAAATTCTGGGTCGTTAGGCAAGATATGAGGTTTAGCGTTGTCTTGCTGTATATAGATAGTTTGCCCAACATCATTCTCAGGCCAAGATGCTTGTATTGCTGGCAGTAGGTTCTCTATCATGAACTCTCTCATTACTTGCCTGTTGACTTTTATAGACTTTGTCTCCAATGTTCCTCTGGGCCTGTTGTCGCTTCTCCTCTGAGCCGGAACTTCTTTCACAAACGGCCAAATTCCAATTTTTCCAGAGAAGGTCACATTTCCTTCATTATCCCACCTCGGCCTAGCAACAGCTGTCAAGAACATAACCTTTCCAATACAACTGCCGTTTTGCAGAGTTCTTGTAGGCTCTTCCTCCCCATACAACAGATAATAGTTTCTTTTTTTCTTGGTCATATAGAACCATTTCTCGTCAATATGAATAATGTTGTGCATGGTCTTGAATTTTGGCCTTTCAGTTTGTGTTGTTGTCTCATCGAGCATTGACAAGCAAAATTTCATTCTATCCTTCTTGTTCTTTTCATTCAGAGCTGGCTTCAAGCAGTTTGTATGCCTCTTTATCAACTTCAGCATGAAATTCCGATGGAGTGTCGTAGGGCTGCACCCGAGTTGCCAAGCAAGTGACCTGATAGTAGACCTCTTGTTAAGTGGGATGGTAGGTATTTGATCTAGATTGATGTCTTTTGGCTTTCTTCCGCAGTTCCCTTTTCTCTCACTTGAAACATCCACCTCCTGACCGTTAGCAATTTGCTTCATTGCTTTCTTCCAAACTCTTTGTACATTCCATACACCCACTCCAAAGAAACTGGCAATCTTTTTCCTGTCATCTCTTTCGAATTTGCCCCCTCTACTCATGCAAAGTGTGTGCATTGCAACATAAGCAGCATACTTTTGCTTGTCATCGAGGCCATCCCTTTTTTTAACTGATTGCTCAACACCTGCACAAAGAAATACAACAAAGGAAAAATGATCAAATGATCAAAGGAAAAATGGTCAAATGAACATAAGCAAATGATCAAATGATGATATGATCATATCATCAAATGCTCAAATGATTATATCATCATATCATCAAATGATCAAATGATGATATGATCATATCATCAAATGCTCAAATGAGTATATCATCATATCATCAAACTGTATTCTGTAATTTAACTGATTTTTTTCTTCCATCATTAACTGAATTTTTTTGAAATGCCACTGTAGTTGTACCTGCATGTTGTACTCCTGCATCTTCATCCATTTGTACTCCTGCATCATCATCCATTTGTACTCCTGCATCATCACCATCCATTTCATCTTCTGCAGGTGGAGTGCAGTTGAGGTCTGGGACAATCATCTTCTGTTGCTTTCAGGTACTACTCTTGTGCTTGGAATATAACCTGTAATAAAGAGTAGGAGTAATTTTAATACTTGTGCTTCGAGTACAAACTGTAATAAAGTGCTTAGAGTACTTTTAACTGTAATAAAGTGTGAATGATATCAAACCATCCAGCGAGGATGATATCCATAAGAGTATAAAATACAATGTGTGGGCAAGTACCACCAGTGGAAATAAGAAGCTTGATGTTGCTTATCAAGAAGCTTAGGCAAAGGGCTCTAGTTGCCCTGTATTCTTGTTTTTCTCAGTAAGGACGTTCTCAACACTTGCTATTGCTTTTATGAATGTTCAGTTTGATTTCCTTGGGCTAATTGAATCTCCTTTCTTACAAACTTTCAGGTGAATACAAGTGGACAGTTTGTTGGTGTTGCTGAAATGACTGGTCCTGTTGATTTTGAAAAAACTCTAGAGTACTGGCAACAAGACAAGTGGAATGGTTAATTCTCTGTCAAGTGGCACATTGTCAAGGATGTTCCCAACAACATTCTCAAGCACATCATCCTAGAGAACAACAAGGGCAAACCGGTCACAAACAGCCGTGACACACAGGATGTAAGTGTCGATGAATGTTTATTATTTTTTGGTTCTCTGACATCCCAGATAGGTCGTACCTTATTGTTCTATTTGCTCCTTTTTGTCGACAATTTAGATCAACCTTGAGCAAGGTATTCATATGCTTAAGATATTCAAAGAGCATGTCAGCAAGACCTCTATCAGGTTCAAAGTTCCTAGATAGGCCGTTTCAGCATGCTTGTAGGAGATGCTGGTTCTGTAGCAGATGCCTGGTTTTTTATGCCGTTTTGATGCCAGATAGGCCGACATTACTCTTTTTTCCTCCATTCGGTTGCACCTACCATCTCAATATCATTATCCACTGCTTGCCTGGACCAACGCCCAGCTGCCACCACTTCAGTGCGCCGTGCCGACCTGTGCGTGCATGGCAGCATGGGTCGTCGACATTGTTGAAAATTTCTGAAGGTTTTTCCTGGTGCGTGCAGGTGGTGTCGACGGAGGCGCGGGCGATGCACAATGTGGGGTTGGCAGGGTTGACCTTCTGGAGCCCCAACATCAACATCTTCCGGGACCCGCGGTGGGGCCGGGGCCAGGAGACGCCCGGCGAGGACCCGCTGCTGGCCAGCAAGTACGCCGTCGGATACATCACGGGCTCCAGGACGCCGGCGCCGGCGGCGTCACCGACGGCGCGCTCAAGGTCGCCGCATGCTGCAAGCACTACACTGCCTACGACGTCGACAACTGGAAGGGCATCGAGCGATACACCTTCAACGCAAATGTACTGCTACCTACCACTATGATCAGCTCGCTTCACTTCAGTGTAGCTACATAGGTACAGTAGCTTATTTTGGGTTACTTTGCCTGCCTCGCTGCCATGATTGGTTGGATGGTGATGTTTGTATCAGGGAGTTTGTTGACAAGAGCTCCACACTGACTACTATCAGGTTCAAGGAGACTTGTTATCACAGTCACTGCTCGGATCCAGTTAGGCAAACAAAATTTGCTGGGAACTCCAGTGCATAACAAAATTTGCTGGGAGTATTCAGTTTACTGACAAAATTTGCTACAGTTTATGATCTGCTACTCCTATTATCTGAAATGCCACGGTTATGATTTGCTAGTCCTTTTGTTCAAATTACTTACTCCATCAGTACTCTATCACTTGAATCAAATTATTAGTTCAAACTTAGTGGTTTCTCTGAATTATTCTACCAAATTCAGTTATACTCTTGACTACACTTGAATCAGTACATCTCTTGAATCACTTGAGTTTTGTTTATGCTTGCAGTTTGTTTCCAGCGACAGCAGAGAGATGTACTCCAGCAGAGGATCAAATGATCAGAGAGAGGAGATGAACCTGCCCAGCAGCAGCCGAGCCCAGCAGCAGCCCCTGGACGTGGGAGAGAAGGAGCGCCTGCACCTGGATGTAGTGGCCGGAGGTGGGTACGGAGGTGGAGGTGGAGGAACAACCTGTGCTCGCCTCCACCTGGGCGCGGGCCAGGAGGAGCCCTTGTGCGTTGCGGCAGCAGAGTACCAGCTCTACTCCAGCGGCGGTAGCGCCTGGGCAGGGGGCAGGGGGCAGAGGAGGTGGAGGGCGGAGGTGGAGGTGGAGGTGGAGGTGGAGGTGGAGGTGGAGGTGGAGATGGAGGTGGAGGTGGAGGGCAGAGGTGAGGGTGGAGGTGGAGGGCGGAGGCGGAGGCGGAGGTGGAGGTGGAGGGCGGAAGCGAAGGTGGAAGACGATCGATCGGGGATTCAAATTTTGAACGAGGGGTATTCAGGTCAATTATCACGTTTTCACCTGGTCGGAACAGAAGCCCCAGCGACCTATATTTCGGAACGGAGGGAGTAACGAACAACAGGAAAATGTAAACCACCGGCAGTGATGGCTGACACTCTCCTCTCATCACCCACTGTCAAAGTGCAACAAAAATCCTAAAACTCAGTCGGCCTTGGCTCGGCCAAGCTCCCGTCAGAAGGGATCAAACATATGCCACAAAACTCAGTAAGTGGTATCTGATGATTTTCAGCATATAAATCAAAGCTCACTTCAGGAGGATTATTTCTAGGCAAGAAAGTAAAGCTTTGAACAGACATATTTGTGAGGATTTGGTGCTGGTCACACTCATCTGTGGTGAATTCGATGAGACTGGCATTGGCAATGAATTGCATGAACTCCTCATGAATTCCAGCTTCTTGCAGGAACGGGATGTGCGGCCATTCGCACGGCCGTACCTCTGCCAACCTCCAAGGTGGAGATCATTGTCAGAAGACTCCCCAATAACACCCTTGGAGTTCTTCCTTGAGCCCATATTTCCTGAAGATATTCATGTCCGCGTACAATTTTTCCTATGAATAAAAATCTGAATTTTTGGTTCACAAAATTTTTCTAACAAAACTTCATAAAACTAGTAGCAACTACTCATAGGGATACATAGAGGCCATAGCAAGCATTCAAACTACTTAGAACACTAAGAATTCAACATGCAAGCACATCTACAGCAGCACCAAGAGTAGCTAATTATTCAAAGTATAAACCACTAAAACAAAAACTAATTGGATAAATGGTGGAGTCACATACCAAGCAACAATCTCCCGTAACAATTTTGGGAATGGAGCTTCGAGCAAAGAGATCAAAATTGGCAGCAAAATGAGCAAGAACACGGGAGAGAGAGCAAGAGTGATTTTTTTCTGGAGGTAGGTGACAATGTGGGCTAAAGAGATAAGTGAGGGGGCCCATGTGGGGACCATAAGCCCCCAGGGCGCGCCAGGGGGTGCTGGCGCGCCTAGGTGGGTTGTGCCCACCTGGTGCACCGCCCTCTGGTTATGTTTGCACCAAATATTCTTAAATATTCAGGAAAAAATCATATAAAATTTTCAGGGCATTTTGAGAACTTTATTTTTGGGTCATTTTTTATTGCACGGGAAATTCAGAAAACAGACAAAACATGGCATTTTATTTTATTTAACTAATAAAAACAAAGAATAGAAAGTAGGGACAGAAAGTAGTGCTTACTAAATTCATCAACTTCATACCGTTCAAAAATGATTCATTAATAAGGTTGATCAAGTCTTATTAACAACCACTTTCAATTAGCATGAAACCGAAGAACTTTCGTAAATCGCTAAGTTACCTCAATGGGGATATGTGTTTCCCCAACAATAAGTATTTCATATTTCTTTTTGACAGTAGGTCGAGGTATTTGAAAACTTACAATAGTGATTGTCGGAGATTTTTCAATAACATTAATACCATTCACTTGGAATTGTTTCTTCGGAAAGTGCACCGTATGCTAATTACCATTGATATGAAGTGACCTTGCTTTTATTGCAATCAATAACAACCCCTGCAGTATTCAAGAAGGGTATACCAAGGATAATCGACATGTTCTCATCCTCGGGCATCTCAAGTATAACAAAGTCAGTCAAAATAGTAACATTAGCAACAACAACGGGCACATCCTCACAGATACTGATAGGTATGGCAGTTGATTTGCCAGCCATTTGCAAAGAAATTTCAATAGGTGTGAGTTTATTCAAGTCAAGTCTTTTATATAAAGAGAAAGACATAACACTAACACCAGCTCCTAAATCACCCAAAGCAGTTTTCACATAATTCTTTTTCATAGAGCAAGGTATAGTTGGTATTCCCGGATCTCCAAGTTTTTTAGGTACTCCATCTTTAAAAGTGTAATTAGCAAGCATAGTGGAGATTTCAGCTTCCGGTATTTTTCTTTTATTTGTGATGATGTCTTTCATATACTTTGCATAAGGAGGCATTTTCAGGATATCAGTCAAGCGAGTACGCAAAAAGACTAGCCTCGGCATTTCATCAAAGCATTCAAATTCTTCATCATCATTCTTTTTAGTTGACTTGGGTGGAAAAGGAATAGGTTTTTGAACCCACGGTTCTCTTTCTTTACTGTGTTTTCTAACAACAAAGTCTCTTTTGTCATATCTTTTATTTTTAGGTTGTGGGTTATCAAGATCAACAGGTGGTTCTATCTCAACATCATTATCTGGTTCCTTGTCATTGGTTGGTTGAGAGTCTTCATGAACCTCATCATTATCTTTTTCATTATAATTAGGTGAGTGTTCATTACCAGATTGAGTTTCAGCATCAGAGATAGAAACTTCATTTTCATTATCAGGAGGTTTCTCTATTTCAGGTTCACTAGAAGTGTGCAAAGTCCTATCATTTTTCTTTTTCTTTTTCTTTCTAGAAGGACTAGGTGCACTAGTGTTATCTCTTTGTGAATCTTGTTCAATTCTTTTAGGGTGTCCCTCGGGATAAAGTGGTTCCTGAGTCATTTTACCTCCTCTAGTTGCAACTCTAACAACAAAGTCATACATATTACGATTCATTTCATCAAGCAATTCTCTTTGAGATTTAGCAACTTGTTCTAGTTGGGTTTGAACCATAGAAGCATGTTTTCAAACACCTCTAACATCATTTGATATTCTAAATAACAAGTCACTCAAGCGAGCAATCATATCAGAGTTATATTTCAATTGTTTCATAACATTTGCATTGAAGTGATCTTGTTTCCTAATATAGTTTTCAAACTCATAAAGGCACTGACTAGGATGCATATTGTGAGGATTATCATTTTCATTAAACTTCATAAGAGAATTTACCTCTACCACTTTAGGCATTGGTGGTGTATTAAGCCCATGTATTTCTTCAATAGGAGGTAAATTTTTAACATCCTCAGCTTTAATACCTTTTTCCTTCATAGATTTCTTTGCCTCTTGCATATCTTCAGGACTGAGATATAATATACCCCTCTTCTTCAAAGTGGGTTTAGGAAGTGGTTCAGGAATAGTCCAATCATCGTAATTTTTCAATATGTAATCCAATAATTCTTCAGCTTGAGCAATAGTTCGTTCCCTGAAAACACAACTAGCACAACTATCTAGGAAGTCCCTAGAAGCATCGGTTAGTCAATTATAGAAGATATCAAGTATTTCATTTTTCTTAAGAGGATGATCAAGCAAAGCATTAAGCAACTGGGAAAGCCTCCCCCAAGCTTGTGGGAGACTCTCTTCTTTAGTTTGCACAAAGTTCAATATTTCCTGTAAGGCAACTTGTTTCATATGAGCAGGAAAATATTTTTCAGAGAAGTAATAAACCATATCCTGGGGACTACACACACAACTAGGAGCAAGAGTATTGTACCAAGATTTAGCACCACCCTTTAATGAGAAAGGAAATAATTTGAGAATGAAGTAATAGCGAGTTTTCTCATAATGAGTAAAAAGGGTGTCTATATCATTCAACTTAGTAAGATGTGCCACAACAGTTTTAGTTCCATAACCATGGAAAGGATCAGATTCAACCAGATTAATTAGCTCTGGGTCAACAGAGAATTCATAATCCTTATCATCAATAAAGATAGGTGAAGTAGCAAACTTAGGATCACATTTCATTCTAGCATTCAAAGATTTTTCTTTATACTTTTGTAGTAATTTCTCTAGATCATCTCTATCATTACAAGCAAGAATATCTCTAGCTGCTTATTCACTCATAACACAACCTTCCGGTATTTTAGGCAATTCATATCTAGGAAGGCTAGTTCTAGCAGGTCTTTTAGGAGTTTCAGTTTCAAGCTCATCATCAGATTCAACAACATCATGTTGTATAACTCTAGCAATTTGTTTATCAAGAAATTCACCAAGTGGCACATCATCATTATCAAGCAAGGTACTAGCATCATCATAAGCATCATTCATAGTAGAAGTAGCATCATCAATAACTTGTGACATATCAGAATTGATAGCATGTGGTGGTGTTGCAAGTTTACTCATAACAGAAGGTGAATCTAAAGCAGAACTGGATGGAAGTTCCTTACCTTCCCTAGTCTTAGAGGGATAAATCTTAGTCTTTGGATCCTTTAGATTCTTCATAGTGATAATATGATGATAATCCCAAGTGACTCAAAAAATATAGCTATGCTCCCCGGCAACGGCGCCAGAAAAAGGTCTTGATAACCCATAAGTATAGGGGTTCGCAACAGTTTTCGAGGGTAGAGTATTCAACCCAAATTTATAGATTCGGCACAAGGGGAGCCAAAGAATATTTGAAGGTATTAGCAATTGAGTTGTCAATTCAACCACACTTGGAGATTAATTATCTGTAGCAAAGTGATCAGTAGCAAAGTAGTTTGATAGTTTTGATAGTAGTGACAGTAGCAACGGTAACAGTAACAGTGATAGCAGTAGTTTGTAACAAGTGTAATAGTGATGATAGCAGTAGTAACTTAGCAGAAACAATAAGGATAAATTCGTAGGCATTGGATCGGTGACTTGTTGGATGATATTCATCATGAGATAGTTATAACCTATGGTGATACGGCACTAGCTTCAGTTCATCGATATAATGTAGGCATGTATTCCGTAAATAGTCATACGTACATTATTAAAAGAACTTGCATGGCATCTTTTGTCCTACCCTCCCGTGGCAGTGGGGTCCATATTGGAAACTAAGGGATATTAAGGCCTCCTTTTAATAGAGAACCAGAACAAAGCATTAACACATAGTGAATACATGAACTCCTCAAACTACGGTCATCACCGGGAGTGGACCCGGTTGTTGTCACTCCGGGGTGCCGGATCATAACCTTAGTAGGTGACTATAACTTGCAAGATCGGATCTAAAACATGGATATAAGGATGAATTCATAAACGATTCAGATCTGAAATCATGGCACCCGGGCCCAAAGTGACAAGCATTAAGCATGTCAAAGTCATAGCAACATCAATCTAAGAACATAGTGGATACTAGGGATCAGGCCCTAACAAAACTAACTCGATTACATGATGAATCTCATCCAACTCCTCACCGACCAGCGAGCCTACGAAGGAATTACTCACTCCCGGTGGGGAGCATCATGGAATTAGCAATGGAGAAGGGTTGGTGATGACGAAGAACGAAGATCCCCCTCTCCGGAGCCACAAACGGACTCCAGATCTGCCCTCCCGAGGAAGAACGGGGCTTGGCGGCGGCTCCGTCTCGTGGATCATGATAATTCTTTCTCCCTGATTTTTTCTAGAATAATGTAAATTTATAGTATCAGGGGGGTCATCAGCAGGGCCACCAGGTGGGTACAACCCACCTGGGCGCGCCAGGAGAGGGGGCGTGCCTTGGTGGGTTGTGGCCACCCAGGGGCCCCTCTCCGGTGGGTCTTGGCTCCAGAAATTCTTATTATTGGTATAAAAAATCCTCAAAAATTTTCGTTCCATTCCGAGAACTTTTATTTCTACACAAAAACAACACCATGGTAGTTCTGCTGAAAACAACGTCAGTCTGGGGTAGTTTCATTCAAATCATGCAAATTAGATTCCAAAACAAGAGGAAAAGTGTGAGAAAAAGTAGATACGTTGGAGACGTATCACTAATGACTTATTGGAAATAATACATACCGATGTATGCGGTCCGATGAGTGTTGAGGCACGCGGTGGGTATCATTATTTTCTGACCTTCATAGATGATTTGAGCAGATATGGGTATATCTACTTAATGAAACACAAGTCTGAAACATTTGAAAAGTTCAAAGAATTTCAGAGTGAAGTGGAGAATCATCGTCACAAGAAAATAAAGTTTCTATGATCTGATCGCGGAGGTGAATATTTGAGTTACGAGTTTGGCCTTCATTTAAAACAATGTGGAATAGTTTCACAACTCACGCCACGTGGAATATCACAACGTAATGGTGTGTCCGGACGTCGTAAACGTACATTATTAGATATGGTGCGATCTACGATGTCTCTTACCGATTTACCACTGTTGTTTTGGGGTTATGCATTAGAGACAACTGCATTCACGTTAAATAGGGCACCATCTAAATTCGTTGAGATGACACCATATGAACTGTGGTTTGGCAAGAAACCTAAGCTATCGTTTCTTAAAGTTTGGGTTGCGACATTTATGTTAAAATGCTTCAGCCTGATAAGCTCGAACCCAAATCGGAGAAGTGCGTCTTCATAGGATACCCTAAGGAAACAATTGGGTACACCTTCTACCACAGATCCGAAGCAAGATCTTTGTTGCCAAGAATGGAAACTTTCTAGAGAAGGAGTTTCTCTCAAAAAAAGTGAGTGGGAGGAAAGTAGAACTGATGAGGTTATTGTACCTTCTCTCGAATTGGAAAGTAGCCCATCAGAAAAATTCGTTCCCGTGATGCCTAGACCAACTAGAGAGGAGGCTAATGATGATGATCATGAAACTTCAGATCAATTTACTACTAGACCTCATAGGTCGAACAGAGCACGTTCTGCACGAGAGTGGTACGGTAATCCTGATCTGGAAGTCATGTTACTAGACCATGACGAACCTACAAACTATGAAGAAGCTATGATGAGCCCAAATTCCGATAAATGGCTTGAGACCATGAAATCTGAGATAGGATCCATGTATGAGAATAAAGTGTGGACTTTGGTGGACTTGCCCGATGATCGGCGAGCCATAGAGAATAAATGGATCTTCAAGAAGAAGACTGACGTTGATGGTAATGGTAATGTCTACAAAGCTTGACTTGTCGCAGAAGGTTTTTGACAAGTTCAAGGAGTTGACTATGATGAGACTTTATCACCCGTAGCGATGTCCGAATCATGTTAGCAATTGCCGCATTTTATGATTATTAAATCTAGCAAATGGATGTCAAAACTGCATTCCTTAATGGATTTCTTAAAGAAGAGATGTATATGGTGCGACCAGAAGGTTTTTTCGATCCTAAAGGTGATAACAAAGTGTGCAAGCTCCAACAATCCATCTCTGGACTAGTGCAAGCATCTCGGAGTTGGAATATACACTTTGATGAGGTGATCAAAGCATATGGTTTTATACAGACTTCCAGAGAAGCATGTATTTACAAGAACGTGAGTGGGAGAGCTCTGTAGCATTTCTAATATTATATGTGGATGACATATTGTTGATTGGAAATGATGTAGAATTCCTAGATAGCATAAAACGATACTTGAATGAAATTTTTCAATGAAAGACCTCGGTGAGGCTGCTTGTATATTGGGCATCAAGATCTATAGAGATAGATCAAGACGCTTAATAGGACTTTCACAAAGCGCATACCTTGATAAAGTTTTGAAGAAGTTCAAAATGGATCAGTCAAAGAAAGGGTTCTTGCCTGTGTTACAAGGTGTGAAGTTGAGTCGGACTCAATCTCCGACCACTACAGAAGATAGAGAGAAAATGAAAGTCATTCCCTATACCTCAGCCATAGGTTCTATCATGTATGTTATGCAGTGTACCATACCTGATGTGTGTCTTGCTATAAGTTTGGCAGGGAGGTACCAAAGTGATCTAGGAGTGGATCACTGGACAACGGTCAAGAACATCCTGAAGTACCTAAAAAGGACTAAGGATATGTTTCTCGTTTATGGAGGTGACAAAGAGCTCATCATAAATGGTTACATCGATGCTAGCTTTGACACTGATTCGGATGACTCTAAGTCACAAAACGGAAACGTAATTATATTGAATGATGGAGTTGTCAGTTGGTGCAGTTCCAAGCAGAGCATCGTGACAGGATCTACGTGTGAAGCGGAGTACATAGCTGCTTCGAAAGCAGCAAATGAAGGAGTCTGGATGAAGGAGTTCATATTCGATCTAGGTGTAACACCTAGTGCATCGAGTCCAATGAAAATCTTTTGTGAAAATACTGGAGCAATTGCCTTAGCGAAGGAATCCAGATTTCACAAAAGAACCAAACACATCAAGAGACACTTCAACTTCATCCGTGATCAAGTCAAGGAGGGAGACATGGGGATTTACAAAATACATACGGATCTGAATGTAGCAGATCCATTAACTAAGCCTCTTCCACGAGAAAAATATGATCAACACCAAGACTCCATGGGTGTTAGAATCATTACAATGTAATCCAGATTATTGACTCTAGTGCAAGTGGGAGACTGAAGGAAATATGGCCTAGAGGCAATAATAAAGTTGTTATTTTATATTTCCTTATTCATGATAAATGTTTATTATTCATGCTAGAATTGTATTGATCAGAAACCTAAATACATGTGTGAATAGACAGACAAACATTGTGTCCCTAGTAAGCCTCTATTTGACTAGCTCGTTGATCAAAGATGGTTAAGGTTTCCTAACCATGGACATGAGTTGTCATTTGATAACGGGATCACATCATTAGGAGAATGATGTGATGGACAAGACCCATTCGTTAGCTTAGCATATTGATCGTTCAGTTTTATCACTATTTCTTTCTTCATGTCAAATATATATTCCTTCGACTATGAGATTATGCAACTCCAGGATACCGGAGGAATACCTTGTGTGCTATCAAATATCACAACGTAACTGGGTGATTATAAAGATGCTCTACAGGTATCTCCTAAGGTGTCTGTTGGGTTGGCATAGATCGAGATTAGGATTTGTCACTCCGAGTATCGGAGAGGTATCTCTGGGCCCTCTCGGTAATGCACATCATAAGAAACCTTGCAAGAAAAGTTAGTAATGAGTTAGTTGCAGGATGATGTATCACGGAACGAATAAAGAGACTTGTCGGTAACGAGATTGAACTAGGCATGTAGATACCGGAGATCGAATCTCGAGCAAGTAACATACCGATAAACAAAGGGAATAACATATGTTGTCATAACGGTTTGGCCGATAAAGATCTTCGTAGAATATGTAGGAGCCAATATGAGCATCCAAGTTCTGCTATTGGTTATTGATCGGAGAGATGTCTCGGTCATGTCAACATAGTTCTCGAACCCGTAGGGTCCGCACGCTTAACGTTCGATGACGATATTGTATTATATGAGTTATGTGTTTTGGTGACCGAATGTTGGTCGCAGTCCCGGATGAGATCATGTACATGACGAGGAGTCTCGAAATGGTTGAGAGGTAAAGATTAATATATAGGATGATAGTATTCGGACACCGGAAGTGTTCCGGAGTATATCGGGTATTTATCGGAGTACCGGAGGGGTTATCGAAACCCCCGGGGGAGGTATATGGGCCATATGGGCGATAAGAGGGGAGCACACCAGCCCAAAAGGGGTGGCGCCCCCCTTCTTGGAATGTGTCCGAATTGGAGAAGGAAAAGGGGGGGTTCGCCCCCTTCCGTTCTCTCTTCGCCCTTCCTTTCTTCTCTGGTGGAAAAAGGAAAGGGGGGGCACTTGGGGAAGCCCTAAGTAGGATTCAGATCCTACTTAGGGCGCCCCCTGGCTGCCTCTCCTTCCCTCCCACCTATATATATGTGGGGAGGGGGCGCCTAGAACATAGAACATCAATTTTTAGCCGTGCGCGGCGCCCCCCTCCCACAGTTTACACCCCCGGTCATATTCTCGCGGTGCGAGGATCACATCACCATCACCGTCATCACGTTGTCGTGCTGACGAAACTCATCGACTACCTGGACACCTTGCTAGATCAAGAAGGCGAGGGACATCACCGAGCTGAACGTGTGCAGAACTCAGAGGTGCCATACGTTCGGTACTCGATCGGTGGAGCGCGAAGAAAGTTCGACTACATCAACCGCGCTGTGAAACGCTTCCGCTTACGGTCTACGAGGGTACGTAGACACACTCTCCCTCTCGTTGCTATGCATCTCCATTGATAGATCATTGCGTGTGCATAATGTTTTTGTTTTCCATGCACGTTTCCCAACATTTTTAACAGTGACATCTGCCTCGAAGTGAGCAAACTCCCGAGCCAACGGACGACAGCAACAATGCTGAGTAGTTACTATCAAAGCCAAGCTTGTAGATTTGACGGAGCCCTTGAACTGATCACTGATGGCAGCAATTGCGCGCTCGATCTGCTACTGGACTCATTTTTTGAGGCGCGCCCTACCAAATCTCCCATGTCCTCTCACGATCTTTAGAGTACTTCTGTTGGCATGAGTAATCTTACTTGATCCATGTATTTTCATCTTGCCCTCCTTTTTGCAAGATCAAAGTTCCACTTATTGTAAAAAAGCTTCCATTTTTCTAAAAAATAGTCCAAAACATGCCCTACCCCCATCTCAAACAGGGAGGCAAAATTTGAGAGGAGGCAAGTACAAGAGCTAACTTTGTGGACTTGGGAGAAGGCGGCAATCACATCAAAGATCCAAGCATCGTGCCGAGGGCCATGGATGATTGTATATAGGGGGGCGGTAGGCGAAGGAAGATGCCGGTGAAAGAGATGAGGCAAAACAAGAGGATGAGAGCATATCAAAAGGATTATTTGAGTGATAAGAGATAGCAACAAATTCAGGTAGAGGAAAGCGAGACGTTCAAGATAAACAATGATAGTGTGAGAGATGTTTGATGTTGATGCTCTTGTTTTTTTGGTCGGGACGCTCTTTTTATTGATGTTGTTATTACTAACATTGTTGAAGGTTCTACACCACAAGCAAACGAGTTGGCACCTAACTGAAGTCCGCCTTCATCCAGAACATCACCGCGATTACGTGCCTAGACACCAACCAATTCGTCATGATAGAGAAGCCAAAAATTTCAGGTATTCAAAGATATTTTTTATAAACTCCTATCTATAACCCAACTACACTTTGTGAGAGGTTCACAATTAGTCCATATTCTTTGATCACTTTTTTCTATTACCCTTTTGTCCAATGCACATTCTTCTTCCCATGCACATTTAGGTCATTGCCCTTATTTTTGTTTCAGGTAATGCAAGTTTTACACGACCACTGTTATCATTTATTCACTAGCCTTCCTATTTGTACACCACCTATATCTCAAAATGATATCACGCCCTCACGTGTTAGAGGCAATCTACCGATGCTATACGCCAATCATTTGTTTGTTATAGCTCGCGTGATCGGGGTAGCAAGTCATAACTAAATACATGGGTAGGGCATTTGGTGGCGAGGAAAATGACATGGGCCCGTGTCTTATTCGAGCTTGCTTGTTGTGCGTTTGGTTGTCTCGCACAGAAACAAAAGGGGGATAATGCTTCACAACTAGCATTGTTGATGGCATCCGTCGGCGTGGAGGGGACGAAAGGAAACCAAGTGGACGATGGAGATCGATGGTATACTTATGATTTTAGAGACTGCCATTGTGCACCCCATCACATCAATACAACACCAGTAGAGTAGGGTTTCACCTCCAGAGAGGGGCCTTGAACCAGGGTAATTGTCTCCTATTTTTTGTTTGGGCTTTTCGGCTAGTCGCGGAACCCTGCCGAGGCTTCTACCCGATTTCACACTAACAATGCTCGGAAACGGGTTGAACATTTCAGAAAGCAAGCATGTTGCTCAATAAAAAATATCTAATCTAATCCCTTTGACACAACAAACCCGTTTCTTGGTTCTATTCCACCAAATTCCAATTAGTTTGGATGTATTTTTTCAACCAAACCCAAGTACACACTGTATCAATGAAGAATAAAATATGAGAGATGATTTGTAGAGTCCATGTCCCTGGACCCTACGATGCAAATTATACCCAATCTAGATCTATATGCCATTTTAGCTTATCGTGCTTTTAATCCTACCACAAACGTATACAAAGACCGGCACAAAGAAAAAACATTATATCTACTTAAAAATAAAATAAAACAAAATTCGATCTTTACATTATATGTTTGTGTCTTTATACATGTGCAAAATTGCATCAAGAAACAACATACTTCATGAACTATGAGGAAAAAAAAGAACCAATGCTCTCAAAAAGAGAATTTTGGATATTACACACTATAGACTCTGATTTTTGTTCTCACACAAACCGACTCGTATCCCATACGAATAAACAACATATAGCCATCCCATGGTTAAACTGAACCATGATCTCATGAAGGTTGAGAATACACCATAAGGGAATCATCAAGTCATATTATTCATTCATGTAGGTCATATATGCCATTATAATATTAATTACCGTGATTACTCAATTTATACGTTGATATTTAATGCATGCTTTCGAATATATATCATGATGAATAGTTAATGTCTACCATTCATACATTGTTATTTAATCATTTGCTTTGGAATGACATGATGAATAATTAATGCCTACCAGTAATAAGACTCATGCCATCTAGTATCGCTTAAAGAGCATTAAGTACTACTCTCTCCATCCCATGATAGAGGGCATTGGTTTTTATGAAAATCAATCTTCACAATTTTTGACGAAGTTTATATAGGAAATTATTTACATCCATGATACCAAATATCTATCTTATGAACATTTACTTTATGATGAATCTAATGCTATCCATTGGGTATTCTAGATATTGATGATTTTTTCTATATTATTGGTCAAAGGTCGTAAAGTTTGACTTAGAAAAATCTTATACAAATTATATTTTAGGACTGGGGGAGTGTGATATTAGATTAATAAATTTGTCTATATCCAGTATCGGGATGGCACTATCTTTACCTATAAACCTGGCCATAGTTTATAAAGTTTGACTCAGAACAAAACTAACATGCTCAACATTTGAAAGAGGGGTAAGCATGTTTTGATAGTGCACATGTCCATAATAATCAATAGCAAACAATTCAATTGATATAGTTGTGGTTGATTTAACTGCCTTAATTTTTAAGGTTAACATGGATGTTGTTGATTCGACTGCATTTTTAGAAGTTCAAGGAAGTGCTTGCTTCAGCCCCCCAAAAGTTTGGGGTTGGTTTTGCAGTTACTTGGTAGATAATCTTGGACTTCACACTGAAGTGAGCAAGCACTTTTCAACAGTAAACTTGGAAGTCTGTCAGCTTCCTGACAGTATGCCATCCGCCTCGAAGTGAGCCAACGGACGACAGCGACGGCGCTGAGCAGTTACTGTCGGAACCGAGCTCGGAGATCGACGGAGCCCCGGGACTGGTCACTGACGGCGGCAGTTGATACCGCGCTCGATCTGCTCTCTGCTGCCGGAGTCACTTCTCCCCAAGTCTCCCCTGCCCCGCCCTCTCGCTTTGCCTTGCCTTGCCAGAGTAGCTCGCCTCCACGTCTACCAAGTCGCGTCACCGCTAGCTTGTCTCTGTCCGCACGGTCAACACCGCTACCGTTTCAACGAGGGTGAGAAGCCTTTGCCCCGTTCAACGACAGAACTGGTAAGTTCTGTGGCTTCTGCCACCACCCCGCCCGCCGGTATAAGACTCCACGCCCCCCTCGAGAACCATTCCTGATAGACAGACGGACAAAGATTTCCGGTAGCAGGCACCCAGAGAGAGAGAGAGAGAGAGAGAGAGAGAGAGAGAGAGAGAGAGGGAGAGAGAGGGGCAGGCCATGAAGTCGGCCAGGAGCCTGTCGAGAGGGGACGGGCGGCGGCTGGGGAATGCGTCGCTCATCGCCTTCATGCTCGCGTCCCTCGTCCTGCTCTCCGTCATCAGGACGAGGCTCTCCCCCATGGGTATGTACGCGCGCGCGCGGACAGACTCGTGCTGATTGATTCTTGTGCGCTTGGTTCTGAATGAGGGGGGATTTATCTTTCTTTGCGTGCGTGCGTGCTGCAGAGAAGACGGGGGACGCCATCAAAGCAGAGGAGCGGCATGGGATGAGCAAGGGAAGCGTCAAGGTGGAGGTCGCCCATGAAGCTGTGGTCACAACTCCGGATTCAGCTGGTATGTTGCCGCGAGCCCGCGTCCCTTGCTTCCTTCCTGTGATGAATTTGTTCGTTCTTGGGGATTGTTTCCGTCTCCATTCGGAGTTGCATGATACGGCAGGAAATTTGATGTTCCTGGCCATATGGGGACTGAATTAATGGGTATCCAATGGAGTTTGTGGGGATC
This sequence comes from Triticum aestivum, assembly GCF_018294505.1. Taxonomy (NCBI): domain Eukaryota; kingdom Viridiplantae; phylum Streptophyta; class Magnoliopsida; order Poales; family Poaceae; genus Triticum; species Triticum aestivum. The sequence goes on along the minus strand of NC_057809.1, from coordinate 547,747,097 downwards.
GGACCAGATCTGACGTTGAGCTGACTTTTGCAATCTGCAGCGGAGGAGGAGGAGGAGGAAGAAACTCCACCCAAACCCGCCGACACGTCGTCCCGGGGTGGCGTGAGCGTGCCCGTGCCGGTGAGCACAAGCACCACGCCCGTCCCCGTCGCTGTCATAGACCGCCAGGGCAAGCCGGTGTGCTACGAGTCGGGCCGGCGGTCGGACACGTGCGAGGCCGCCGGCGACGTGCGCGTGCAGGGCCGCAGCCAGACCATCCAGGTCCGCCCGCTGGACCGGGAGTGGAAGGTGAAGCCGTACTGCCGGAAGCAGGACGCCTACGCGCTGTCGCACGTCAAGGAATGGACCCTCCGCCCGCTCTCCGGCGGCGGCCCGCATTGCACGGTCAACAGCTCCGCGACGGCCTTCGTGATCTCCACCGGCGGGTTCACCGGCAACCTGTTCCACGACTACACGGACGTGCTGGTCCCGGCGTTCATCACGGCGCACCGGTTCGGCGGCGAGGTGCAGTTCCTGGTGAGCAGCTTCAAGTCGTGGTGGACCAACAGGTACCTGGAGATCTTCCAGCAGCTGAGCAGGCACGAGGTGATCGACATCGACAACGACGACGAGGTCCGGTGCTACGGGAGCGTGGTGGTCGGGCCGACGTTCCACAAGGAGCTGGGCGTGGACGCGTCCAAGACGCCGACGGGGGCGTCGATGGTGGACTTCCGCGCGATGCTGCGGGGCGCGTTCGGGCTGTCGCGCGCGGCGGCCGAGCCAAGCGGCGACCGGTGGGACATCCGGCGCCGGCCGCGGCTGCTCATCATCTCGCGCAAGAACTCGCGCGCGTTCCTGAACGAGCGCGCCATGGCGGACATGGCCATGAGCCTCGGGTACGACGTGCGCGTGGGCGAGCCGGACACCAACACGGAGGTGTCCAGGTTCGCCCGGCTGGTGAACTCGGCGGACGTGATGGTGGGCGTGCACGGCGCGGGGCTGACCAACATGGTCTTCCTCCCCGCCGGCGCCGTGCTGATCCAGGTGATCCCCTACGGCGGGCTGGAGTGGCTCGCCCGCGGCACCTTCGAGGAGCCGTCCAAGGACATGCAGCTGCACTACATCGGCTACAAGATCCAGCTCGACGAGACGACGCTGAGCGAGCAGTACCCCAAGGACCACCCGGTGCTCACTGACCCGCTCTCCATCCACAAGCAGGGGTGGGAGGCGCTCAAGACGGTGTACCTGGAGAAGCAGAACGTGAGGCCGCACCTGGGCAGGCTCAAGCTCACCTTCCTGGAGGCGCTCAAGCTGCTGCCCCATGGGCGCCAGGCCAAGGCCAACAACTGAGCGCGGCAATGGCCGGGGCCCTATCTGATCATGGATGTAATGATCCGATGTGTACATTGCGCGCGGTCGATGAATCGATCAATTCCATGATGGTTAATCCTGGAGTATAGGTAGAAGAACATATATAGGGGTTTGTTGGTGCTGTTCTTTCGTTCAGTTTCTTTGTTTGTTTGAAGCCTGCATCCTGTCTGTATGAAGTCTACAACTGCAGAATGTAGTGGTAAGATGGAAGAAGCATGTGGAAGCTAATAAAAGGCGAAGGATTACATACTCCTTCGGTGAGGAAAGGTGTTGCTAAGTGCATAAGGGTGGACAGATGGAGTCCGGTCTCTCATCCATTTCTTACCTTTTTTCCCCTTTCAAAATGGAGGCAAAAGTTTACATCATTCCATTAATTAAGAGAGAGTTAATAACATTCACAAAAAAAGAAGTTATAACAACCAGAGCTAACAAACAAAGACTAAAACCCTTGTAAACATTGCTCTCTTGGCAGAATATTTCCCAAATTCTTCGCTCCAACCGTAGCACACGTCGTTGCCTCAACTCTAATTTTGCATTGGATGATGGTGGACATTGTCAAAACATCTGAAGACTCTTTGTATTTATTCCATTTCAAATCGATCAAGCGAAAGAGCGCAGGTGAAGGTGCCCACCGCCTTTCCCCCAACTTTCTTTTTTGCTAGAAAAACTTTCAATCTATGCATCAAACATCATGGTTGTACAAAGAACAAGAAGCAATATAAATTACAACCGTGTTCATGCATTCCTTTTTCCTCCTTTCACACACACGAATTTGCTCCCAAGGAAGAATTGTTAATTTCAGCTATACGACGGTCTTGCGGCCGTCGGGTCTTTGGCTACCACCACTTGGGTATTATCCCAATCCAACGCGGGAGAGTTTTAAAAACTAAAAACAGCCTTGTCTTGCAAAGATTAAATTGACATGCTGATGCCTCCCCGGAAAATAGTGATCGAAAAGCAAGCAAGCAAGCCACCCCATCCAACCCCATCTTTTACCTGGTCCTTTTCTTGACTGCCCCGGTCAGTAACTGAGATGAGATGTCGCCGACGATCCACTGGCGCCCCCAACACGTTACGCGACACGTTACGTGATCAGCGAAGCAAGTCAAAATTGCGTACGTGAGCTGGGGCGCCCGGATAGAAAAGCCCGGCGCTCGCTGGATCCACGCACCAGATAGAAAGGATAGAGAAGTGCTCCACAGCGAGGACGTGAATTCGGGACAGATTTGCAAGGCCAAGCCGCAATCGTGGCCGCGTGTTACCACTAATGCTCTTCATTCATTTCTCCCCCTCCAATCCAGTTTGCGTAGACACATGACACCGTCTTAAATAATCAACCGCAAAGGCAGGCAGGCAGGCCTATGGATGTTAATAAAACGGCAACTGCAGTCCTGCGCGCGGATATAGAAATGAGCTGAGGAGGATGCCGTGTGGACTTGTTCCCGGGAGCGGGATGAAGATGATGAGCGATGGGGACGGGGAATTGTTGTCGCGTGTGTGCGCAGACCCACGATTGATGCCGGAAATGGGGAGAGGGAGTAACGTCAAAAGCCCCGGAACAACGGCCGGGCATAGGTAGATTGATAGATTGCGCTGCCCGGTCCGGCGGCTAGGGAGGCTTGCCTTGACGCGACGTGGATGGCGGGGCGCGACGCCGGAGATGGTGGTGGGGTTCGCTGGACGGCGAGGGCGGCCGGAGAAGCTGGGTGGCGCGAGATGGAGAAGAGGCGGTGCGTTTGTGCGATGGCTGGCAGAGGAGGGTTTTGACCGGGAGCTCGTGTTTGACTCGGTGGCCCACAGACCCACCGTCCGGAAATACTTGTCATCAAAATGGACGGAAGGAGTACTATATTGTAGGAATATCAGGCTTTTTTTTAAGAATGAGGAATGTCTTTTATCTTAAGACTATATCATGCACATTGAATATAGTGACTTCGATGCATTGTATATTGTTGTTGTTTTTAAAAGAGCTTTCATTTAATGTGTTTTGTGAGAGAAAATGTACTGAGTTGTATGGATTTTGGTGCTAAGAACTATATATAAACTAGGATCGGATATGATAGCTCTTTCTTTCCTCATTAAATAAAGTGTTACGTCAGATTTTTGTTTATGTGTCATATGGGTATGATATAGTCCAAGGTGGAGCACGGGACTACCCTAATTGCACATCTGCATTCCGTAAGAGCAACTCCAACCCAATAGCCATCACCCTAGCAATCCAAATTTTTAGCCATTTAAGCTCCAAAGCACGCAAGACACATATTGTTGTGGCAAGCTCTGTATTTAGCCTTTAATATCATGTTATCCTATAGTATTTTACATATTTTTTGTGTTAGCAAAGGGGAGTTAAGAAATCTTCAATGTCTCTTATTTTAGTTGGATGAGGAGTGGGCGCTTTGGTCTATCTACCTATGCATAAATGATGCCATCTTTTATAAGAAAAAAAATGTGCATTCTTGTATGGAAGTGCTACTCTCATGTACCAATTGGATGTGATTATGATTGTTATTACAAAAGTCACATCATAAGGCACCGATGGAGCTTGGTGCAAAGAATCTCAAGTAGATTTTCAGAGAGTTTATGTCCTGATTTGGTCGGCGTGTCACTGATAGGCTCCTCGGTCTTTAGAGTAGTTTTGTTGGCAGGAGTCATCTTAGTTGATCCATGCTATTTTATCTTTCCCTCCTTTTGGCGAGATTGAAGTTTCACTTCTTTGTAATAAACATTGTAATAAGATTGACTGTATGCATGTAGGGATGTAGAGGTCGGAGGTAAGAAACACTTCCATTTTCTATAAAAAAAATGGTCCAAAACATGCTCTACCTCCCTCTCAAACATTGAGGAAAAATTTGGATAGGGGGCAAGTACATGAGCTCTGGAAGAAGGAGGCAATCACGTCGAAGATCTAACCATCGTGTCGAGGGCCATGTATGACTATAGAAGGGGGAGAGGGTGGTAGGGGAGGCGGATGTCGGTGAGAGATATTATGCAAAAGAAGAGGATAAGAGCGTATCAAAATGATTATGTGAGGGATAGCGACAAATTGAGAGAGAGAAGAAGAGAGACGTTCAAGACACACAATGATAGTGTAAGAGATGTTTGATGTTGACGCTCTTTTTTTGTTGGAATGCTCTTGTTGTTGATGTTGTTATTGCTAACGTTGTTGAAGGTTCTACACCAAGCAAACAAGTTGGCACCTAACTAGAGTCCATCGTCATCGTCGAAAACAATGACATACAAACTTTTCCTCGTAGTGCTATGCACAACGGCATGAGCTTATCAATGTTCGACCACATCGTCGTGATTATGTGCCTAGACACAAGCCAATTCACTGTGACAGAGAAGCCAAAAACTGCAGGTATTCAAAGATTAGTTTATACAAACTACTATCTGCAACTCAACTTCACTTCGATGGAGGTTCGCAAGTACATATTCTTTCTTCACTTTTTTCTATTGATCTTTTGTCCGATGCAATTCTTCTTCACATGCACATTTAGAATGCCTTGTCCCGTCGCCTATCATTTTTCAGGTAGTGCAAGCTGTACACGACTACTATTGTCGTTTCTTCACTAGCCCTCCTATCTTTACACGACATAAAGCTCAAAATGATATCACACCCTCATGTGTTAAAGGCGGTCTACCGACGCTATACGGCAACCATTTGTTTTTTATAGCTGGCGTGATCAGGAAAACAAGTCAAAGATGAATACATGAGTAGGGGCATTTCACGGCGAGGAAAACGACATGGGCCCGTGTCTTGTTCATGCTCGCTTGTTGTGCGTTTGGGTTGTCTTGCACAGAAACAAAAAGGGGAGAATGCTTCACAGCTAGCACTGTTGATGGCATCCATCGGTGTGGCGGGGGCGATGAAACGAAGCCAGCGATGTAGATCGATGATTGATGCGTGTTTCCATCTCCTTCAATTAACGATACATACGGTCATGTTGAGCTCCCACTCGACTGGTTGTTTGTTGTAGGTAATCTAATATCAGCATGTATGAAGAGTGGAATATTCTTGAGTTTTTGTGAGGCATTAGTTCAAGTACTAGGTCATTGTGTGAAATTATTATTATTGCAAGGACTGAGGCATAAAATTCTAGATTGCAATAGTTGAAAGCTCATTTGTTTGTAGCCGATATGTTGGTTGCCCATGGCACACATTATCAATACAATAAAAGAGGTGCAAGCCAGTAGACCATTTAAAATTATAGGGACCCGCTAAATTTATAAATGTTGACGACCAATTTACAATTTAGGAACATACACAAGCATAACATTTGAAATAATTTTAATAGTTCTACTCGACACTTTTCTACAATAACTATGGAAATTTTACCCTTTTATTTTTCTTGATTAAGCATATAATCATTGCTCATACATGTGATCGAGCCTACCACGTGTAGAGGCTCACAGGTACTAAGCCAATCAATCATGGTATTAGTTTTTTTTGAAAAGGAGGATAGACCCCCGGCCTCTGCATCTGGACGATGCATGCGGCCATCTTATTAATTATTAAAAGGGGCCATACAAAGTAATACATCAGTCCATCTGAAGTCACCATCTAGGCAACACCTGTTGCTACTCCTATCCCATTGATGAAGGTGTGCCGAATGTCCGGGCCTAATACCAAAGGGACATCGCACCAAACTCTAACACCTAAAGCCGGATGCCCTAGCCCAGCCACACACCGGGACTAGATCCCATACCGGACCGGTGCACTCTCAGAGGTTGTCGCCGCCATCTTCCACCGGTCCATCTCCAAAGCAGAAATTGACCCATCGACCTTGCCTGGCCTACCGTCGACGCCACCACGACGCCAAATAGCTCCACCATCCCGCATGTATCCGCCCACACGTGCTTGTTGAGGGAGTCCTGGATTAGGGGGTCCTCGGGTGTCCGGGCTATTCGATATGGGCCGGACTGATGGGCCGTGAAGATACAAGCAGAAGACTTTCCCCCGTGTCCGGGTAGGACTCCTGTATGTGTGGATGGCAAGATTGATGTCCGGATATGTTATTTCCTTCCCACAAACCGACTTTGTATAACCCTAGGCCCCTCCGGTGTGTATATAAACCGGAGGGTTTAGTCCGTAGAGGCTATCAAAATTCTCATAGGCTGGACAACTAGGGTTTAGCCATTACTACCTCGAGGTAGATCAACTCTTGTAACCCCTATACTCATCAAATACAATCAAGCAGGACGTAGGGTTTTACCTCCATTAAGAGGGCCCGAACCTGGGTAAACATTGTGTCCCACTTGTCCCTTGTTACCATCGATCCTCAGACGCACAGTTCGGGACCCCCTACCCGAGGTCTGTCGGTTTTGACACCGACATTGGTGCTTTCATTGAGAGTTCCATTTGTTGTCGATAGAAGGATCAATGGCTCGCCTTGTCATCAACAATGATATCACTTCTGGAAGGAACCTGACTTCAGGACAGGTCCTCCACCTTGGTGGTTTCACCATGGGCGCTCGCACGGCCGTTAAGCCAACGTTTGCCCCCACAATCACCAACATCACCTCCACATCGGCCTCGAACACTCTGAAAAGATGGATCCGGCGGATGTCACGTCCCTGAACGAGCTGCTAGATCGCATCAACGCCCTGGGGCTTGCAACAGACTATGATCGGATCGGGCTCAAACCCGATCAGAGGGAAATCAAGTCCCCGCCGATCACCCATCTGGTACGATCGTCGAGGAACGAGCCGAAAACACTTCTTCCCCTAAGTTAAAGACCACCTATGTCCGGATCTCCGAGCCCCTTGAGCCGGACACCCTCCCTCGGGAGGAGACTTCATGTCCTCCGAACTTAGGGTCGGACATAGAGCCCGGAAAGCACTTGGATCTTCCTGGACCCGAACTAGTGACCTCAGAGATTTTTTAAGCTCCAGATTCAATCTTGGGTCAGGATTCGAGTTTTAACCTACCCACCCACCACAATCAATACTCTCCAAGTAATTCAGGACCTCCAGACATATGTGACCTAATGTATGTACGGCAGCAACCTCAGGAAATGGTCCATCACTTCTGGGCCAGATTCCTTCTTGTTAAAAACAAGATCAAAAGTTGTTGCGACGACGAAGCAGTTTCGGTTTTTTATCGTAATTGTATGGACGAGGGAATTCTGAACGCCCTCAACCGCCGTCGCATACAGACCTTTACGGAATTATCACACTTAGTATAGAAGTATTGTGCGATGGAAAGCACATGGAAGGCCCAGAAAGCCCGGTTGGAACCTGCTGCCTTTAAGCGGTCCACCACACGGGCAAAATGGATACACCCCTATGAGGCATCCGATCATAAGCCCGTTGGCAAGAAAAAAAACCCTCACGGGGCACGGAATAGTTCTTGATGAACTCCTCGACAAACCCTGTCAGATACATGCGACGCCGAGTACCAAACCAACTCACATCCTGCAGGCATGTTGGGTACTCCGGCAAGTGGCTAAAAGCGGTGAGGCTATCCTCACCAGCATTACTCCAGAGAAGCATTCTTCGAAGGATGACGATCTTAACGTCTTTACGGTCTTTGAGACCTTCTCTTCAAATAATCGGTGCAAAAGGGCGCTCTGCGACCTCGCCGAAATCAACCAAGTAACCGCAATGAGCCCTTGGAATGAAGCGACCATAACTTTCACCACGACGATGAACCAAGGGCCCGATCAGTCCGAGCACCAGCCGCCTTGGTCTTAAACCCAATTGTGGATGGCTTTCGACTCACCAAAGTGCTCATGGATGGTGGGAGTGGACTTAACATCATCTATGAGGACACGCTCGACAAAATGCAAATTGACAAGACCCGCATCGAGCAAAGTAGTACCACATTTCGAGGCATCGTCCCCAGTCGAGAAGCATGATGCTCGGGGAAAATCAAACTTGATGTGGTATTCGGCACACCTGAGAATTACAGGTCCGAAGAGTTTCTCTTCCACGTGGCCCCCTTCAACGGCGGATATCACGCCCTTTTGGGGCGGGATGCCTTCTCACGCTTCCAAGCCATACCCCATTACGGGTACATGAAGCTTAACATGCCAGGGCCCAACGGAGTAATCACTATCAACAGTGATCTGGACATCGCACTCCGCGCCGAAAACAAAACTGCATCCTTGTCCCTCGAGGCACTATCTGAAGCCCTTGCGGCCGAAGAACTAATCACCTTGCGATCCACAGTGGACAAAGACGATGTGATCCTCAATAAGAGGCCCAAATCCACCTCTTTCAAACCAGCAGATGAAATAGTTAAATTTCAAGTGCGCCCGACGGATCCTAAGAAAATAGCGTCCATTGGAGCACAGCTGGATCCAATGGTCGATGCCTCCCTACGAGCGTTCCTGCATGAAAATTGGGACATCTTTGCCTGGCACCCTTCGGACATGCCTGAGATCCCACGCAGACTGGCCGAACATAGCCTCAACATAATCAAGGGGTTCAAACCAGTCAAGCAGACGCTACGACGATTTTCTGAACCCAAACGACAAGCTATGGGGGAGAAGCTAGCCAAACTACTCGAGGCCGGGTTCATTAGAGAAATCAAGCACCCGGACTGGCTAGCCAACTTGGTCATGGTGCCGAAGAAGGATAAATCCTGGCGCCTTTGTGTCGATTTCAAAGACCTCAATAAGGCTTGCCCTAAGGACCCTTTCCCGCTGCCCCGCATTGACCAAATTATTGACGCAACCGCGGGACACGACTCATTGTGTTTCCTCGATGCTTACTCCGGATACCATCAAATTAAGATGAAGGAGTCTGACCAGGCCACATCGACATTTATTACCCCATACGGGCCTTTTTGTTTCAACACTATGCCCTTCGGGCTTAAAAACGCTGGTGCCACTTACCAACACATGATTCAAACACGTTTGGAAAAACAAATCAGCAAGACAGTGGAAGCATATGTGGACGATGTGGTCATCAAGACTAAACACGTCGAATCATTGGTGGACGATCTCCGCCTCACATTTGACAACCTCCGAACATATGACATACGGCTTAATCCGGAAAAATGTGTCTTCGGCGTTCCAGCCAGAAAACTCACGGGTTCATTGTTTCCAATAGAGGAAAATCGAAGCGAACCCAGCCAAAATCCGAGCCCTGTCACAATTTGCCATGCCAACAGACTTAAAGTAGGTCCAAAAACTAGCTGGGTGCATGGCAACCTTGAGCCGCTTCATCTACAGATTGGGAGAAAAGTCGTTACCACTTTATCAACTGCTCCGACGCATCAACCACTTTGAATGGACGGATGCGGCTACAGCTGGATTGGAAGAAATAAAAACCTTCTTAGCAGGCAACCCAATCCTAGCCGCCCTAGGTGTTGGCGAGCCTATGTTGCTCTATATATCCGCGACTCACCAGGTAGTGAGCGCCATACTCGTCGTCGAGCGAGAGGAAGAGGGACACAAATTCCCCATCCAGAAACCAGTATACTCCCTCCATTCCCTTATACAAGGCCACAAACTCAAAATACAGGTACCAAGGCAAAATTTAATGACTGCTTTGCAAGTCAACTTTTCTTCTCGTTAACCAGATTATTAATATGCCCTCATGCATGCAAGGGAGAAATGAGAAGGAAGTAGCACAATTTCATTATGACTACATGCATGCAAGTTTAAACAAGTTGCTACTACGAGAAAACATCATTAAATGTTGCTTCGATTATTGTTAGTGGCCATGTATAGATGCAAACTATATTTTTTATAGTGGCCTTGTATAAGGGAATGGAGGAAGTACTATGTATCGGCGATCCTTACACCATGCAAATCATGATACCCTCACTATCAGAAGACAGCTTATGCGGTCTTTATGGCATCCAAAAGCTGCGACACTATTTTCAAGAGTGCTCGATCATGGTGGCATCCGAAGTACCACTCAATGACATCATAAATAATCGGGATGCCACCGGCCGCATAGCCAAATGGGCCATTGAGCTCTTACCATTTGAAATAACATACAAACTGCGCCGAGCTATTAAATCTTAGGTGCTGGCCGACTTTGCCGCCGAGTGGACGGAAGCCGAGCTCCCTAAAGAGTACAGTTCATACTCCAGCTAGATCATGTACTTTGATGGCTCTAAAATGCTAGCCGGACTGGTGGCTGGTGTCATTTTGACATCCCCTATGGGGGACACACTCCGCTATGTGCTATAAATCATGTATATGGAATCCAATGACGCAGCCGAATACGAGGTACTTCTACATGGTCTCCGAGTGGCTGTCTCCATGGGCATACAATGCCTAGAGGTGCACGGTGATTCAGACCTCGCAATATCCCAAATAAACGGAGAGTTTGATGCAAAAGGTCCAAAAATGGCGGCGTATCGAAATGTCGTACTCAAAATATCGGCTCGGTTCGAGGGGCTCGAGTTCCATCATGTTGCTCGAGATAGTAACCAGACAGCGGATATCCTTGCTCAAATGGGCGCCAAACACGATCCCATCCCGCCTAACACATTTGTGGAAAGGCTCTTTAAGCCATACGTGGTATGGCAGGACGAGAGCGGAAATACTAGTCCGAACCGGATCATACCCCCAGCAGCCGAACACAATACAGATATCATCGAGGGTTTGGGTACCGAAATAACACCCTCCGCCCATGAAATCATGGCCGTTATTGCTCCATGGACCGAACCCTTCCTGGCCTACCTTAATAGGCAGGAGCTTCCTAATGATTAAAATGAGGCCCATCGAATAGTTCGGCATTCTAAAGCCTATAAAGTTCACGAAGGTGAGCTTTACAAGAAAAGTGCTACTGGAGTCCTCCAAAGGTGCACCTCTGAAGAGGTGGGACAACAACCCTTGGCTGAAATACATGCTGGCCTAGGCGGCCATCACGCCGCAGCTCGGGCCCTCGTAAGCAAGGCCTTTCGTACAGGTTTCTTTTTGCCAACGGCCCGAGCAGACGCACAAACCCTTGTGCAATGCTACGTTGGATGTCAGCTTTTCGCCAATCAAAGTCATATGCCTCCCACTGCCTTAAGAACAATCCCCATTACTTGGCCTTTCGCTGTCTGGGGGCTAGATATGGTCGGACCCCTTAAAGGGGGGAGCCACAAGAAGTATTTACTGGTATGGTGGATAAATTCACTAAGTGGATAGAGGACAAACCAGTAAAAACAGCTGAAGCAGGGCCAATGATCGACTTTATATCCGGCGTGGTACACCGTTATGGTGTGCCGCACAGCATTATCACTGATAACGGCTCCAATTTCACAGCCGATGAGGTTAAAAACTGGTGCGCCAACTTGGGCATTAAGCTTGATTATGCATCCATGTACCACCCTCAAACAAACAGACAGGTTGAACGGGCTAACGGACTCATAATGAGAGGCATTAAACCCAGACTGGTGCACTCCCTACGAGAGTCAGATAAGCACTGGGTTGAGGAACTCAATTCCGTGCTATGGGGGCTGTGGACTACGCCTAATCGAACGACTGGATACACACCTTTTTTCATGGTGTACAACGCAGAAGTTGTCTTGCCCTGCGACATTATTCATGACTCACCTCAAGTGCGCATATATGAAGAGAGAGAGAAGCCGAGCTCGATCGGCAGGACGACCTAGACGGCCTTGAAGAGGAGCGCGATATTGCACGAGCCCGTTCCGCATTTTATCAACAACAGGCTAGGAGATACCAAAGCAGAGAAGTGCGGGCCAAGACTTATAATGTTAGCGAACTCGTTCTGCGCCTCCGTGAGAAGAAGAAGGATAAGCTCAAACCAAAATGGGAGGGCCCTTCATCATAGATGAAGTTCTCATAGGAGGAGCCTATCGCCTTCGTAATGCATCGGATAATCGCCTTGAGCCGAATCCATGGAATGCTGCTCGGCTCTGAAGATTCTACGCATAATTCGGCCGCATCCTTTTCTTAGTTCCTTTTTTCTCTTCTTTTTCTCTGTTCTTCCTTTTTTCTTATATATTTCCCAGTGTATGTTCGGAGATGCCAAACTATTAGGGGTGCACATCTTTAAATGTATACACCCCACTATGACTCGGGGCTTCTTTGACGAAGCTTATTATTAAAAGCTTGGAGCTTACATTACCTATGTCCTTTGTTATATACACCTTTTGCCATTATATGCACCTCTATGACTTAAGTTTTTGCCAAGCTTGGTTGCCTCGCTCCTGTGTTTATACCCTATGTCCCGATTGTTTGACTAGGGTGTAAAGGAAGCACCTCTGTGATTGTTACAACCGGGTAATCTGGACCTGTACCTCAGACAGGTGAAGCCGAAAGCTAGCGTTCTTAAAAGAATAATTGGCCAGTAAGCAACGACAGATTGTTACGTTCCTGTAACACTTTGAAAAAGTAATGCGGGACAGGTTTCCCGTAATTCGGATCAAAGCCTAGGCACGCGCAATTAAGCATGCCAACCCAAGGAAAGGAACCCTTAACGAAACTATTCTCCTTGGAAGATGTTTCTTACATACGTAATATACCTCCCCGAACTAAATTTTTGTCTGTTCGAGCAATATGACTGGATTGCATGGTTTCCGGGCATAATGAATGTTTCTTACAATCCACAATAGTATCCGGAAACACTCCACCTTCTTGGCTCGGAGGCCGAATCCAAAATTCTGCGATGACAAATTTTCACATGTTTGGTCGGAGATAAAAATTCAAGAGTAGAGGTACATTGATACATCAAAACAAACACCTACTCCTTATCTATACCATCTATAAGACTGTCTAAACTACAGCCTTCTTGTGAGTACTTCGCAGCCATGATCACTTGGTCGTATACCAAGTTCATGGGAGTCTCCTTTCCGTCAGGCCCTTGAGGTCCAACTCGAGCCATATGATTTGGATCGAGTTCGGTGTAGCGCGTTTTCACCATCGCCCACGCTTCTCGTGCACCTTCCCGGCATGCAGACGCCTTCCATAGCTCGAAACCGCGCCGGGCACCTTTGAACAGGTTCGCCAACCCCTCCATACTTTTGCAGGGGCATCATATGGCCATAAAGCCTTCACCATACTTCTCATAGCTTTTCGGGCTCGTTCATGCATCACAGACAGTTCCTTAAGCACGTCACCTCGAAATCTAGATACTTCCTCCTCAGGTCGACCGGTTAACAGACCTGCAATAACAAAGTTGTGACAATCTGGACTATGGGATGATCTAGGTCCTTTAGATGTTTCAAAAGGTCATACCGAATATGCCGCCTTTCAACTTCTTATTTTCTTGCTGTGCTGCTGATAACTGTGCCTTTAAGCTCTTTATCTCTTTGACTTGTTTATCCTTTTCCTCCTTGATCTTGTTCTTCTGATCAGTGGTCATTGTGGCCTTTTTCATCTCTGCAGGATCTGTGGTGGCGGCATTCAGCTTTATCTGGTTTGTCTCCAGCTCCTGGGATAATGCATTATTCTTCTCCTTGAGAACCTGCAGGTTGTAACGATCCTTAAATCGGCTAGCCTATCTGCTTCAAGTCTCGGGGGCTACTGGCATATATCTATTAAAATTGCACAAACTATTACCTGCATATCCTTTAAAATAGTTGAGTAACTTCTGCAAGTCCGTCCCGGGCGGCTCGGATATATGCATCCACGGAGTTGAGTGCAGTAAATTCCTGTTCAGAGAAAACTAGAGTGCACATGGCCTCTTTCAGTCGACAATGATTCATTATGCTCTCTACCTCAGAATTCGCGATAGATACATCATCTGAATCCTCTTGAAGAGGCGGGCCGACACTGTATCAGCCCTCGTCCTAGTTGACAAGTCTAGTGCCGGATTAGCTGACATCTGGCTAGCAGGGCGTTTTCCCATGGTTTGCCGCGTACTCCTCTTGAAATAGAGGTAGAGGAGGAATTTAGCAATCTGATGTCATGCTTAGGCATATATCAAAGGACATACCTCTTTGAAGGAGGAGAAGGCTCGATAGCGCTACCGGTTTCCTTTCATTATGAACGATCGCCTTGTGTAGAGGCCGCCCTCGAGGTAGTACGACTTGCCGAGCGCCGATCCTATGAAGTATAGTTTAGTGCAATGGATAAGGTGCAAGTAAGGGGTTCTTTTTGAAGAAGCTTTTGAATACTTACGGTGGAGAAGGAATAAGGGCAGGGGTAGTCGGCCCTAATAGCCACTTCCGAGCCGTCAAGGCTCGCCTGATAAAATACTCCATCATTGAACTCTATGTATATATCCGGATCCTCGTAGAAGCCAGGGTCTTCATTGTGGTTGTGATCCTCTGGCTGTGGGGCGGGATAGTGAATGTCCTCGATCATCTTCCTCCATGTCTGTTTTAAGACAACAAAGAACAATTTGATTAGCGTGCCTCGGTAGCAGTAAAGCAACACTGATAATCAAAATCTTACCCATTCAATGGGGTTGTACATGGAAAAACCTTCTCGGCAGTTTAAGCGGAGGAAGTCTTCTTTTTCCCCCTTATACAGATCAGCCAGGATCATGGCCAGTTCGACCGGGGTGTTCGGACCCTTGCGTCTGTAACGAGATGTGTCATCTTCTCTATTGTAGCACCATAAAGGAGTTACTTTGGACTGAAGGGGTTGGATACATCGTTTTATGGCAATGGCCATGACTGCGATTATCGAGAGCTTGGTATGAGCTAGTAATATGACCTTCTGACCAACCTTTTTACTTTCGCGGTGTCTTCCTCCTTGGGACTCCGGGGACGCCAATTGAGGCGTTTCTTCAGAGGAGCACTGGAAAATTTAGGGAGGCCGCGCCAAACTAGGTCCGAAAGTGGGACATCATCAATATAAAACAACTCCGAAGACCATTTTGGGGATACCACTTTGGGAGTTCCAAAAGGGTAGCCTGATCCGGCTATGCGCCATACTTCGGCGCCGCCCACTTCAAATATGGAGCCCCCTCGATGGTGAGGATTGTGGCAAAAGAACTTTCTCCATAATTCGAAATGGGCCTCGCAGCCCAGAAATAGTTCGCAGAGAGCGACGAAGCCTGAGATGGGCAGAATTGAACATGGGGTGAGGTTGTGCAGCTGGATGCCGTAAAACTCCAACAGGCCCCTGAGAAAGGGATGGATCGGAAATCCTAAGCCCCACAAGAGAAACAAAATGAAGCACACCCTCTCCTCCTTATTGGGTTGGGGAAATTTTCTGCTAGTACATCATTGCCAATCGAAGCCAATCCCACTCGTACAGAGACTAGATCTGCGAGAGGAGAGATCCCTGCGTCTGGAGTTGACTCAACTGAAGATGAGACACTGAACAACTCTACCAATCACCCTCTTGAGGGCCATGGGGGTGCGAAGAAGAGCCTGGGGCGCTGGCCATGTTTTGATGTTTTTCGTGGCTAGTCCTGGTGTTCTCTGCACGATGTGGATGGCACTTGGAGATCTAACCTCTTTATATAGGAGACGTCCCTATGTGGCTAGGGGTTTTCTTTTTGCTAAAAATTATTATGGATTGTTCGCATTCGCCCAACGCGTGGAAATCGAGGCGATGACAGGAAAGGCAGAACGTGGAAGTCAGGGCCGGACTGTTATCCGTCCAAGGTATGATGAAGAACCAACCTTGCAAAAGCCAAAGACACAAGCCGGATACTACATCGACATTTGAAGGCCAGTCCGGGGGCTACTGAGGGAGTCCTGGATTAGGGGGTCCTTGGGTGTCTGGGCTATTCGATATGGGCCGGACTGATGGGCCGTGAAGATACGAGCAGAAGACTTTCCCCATGTGTCCAGGTAGGACTCCTGTATGTGCGGATGGCAAGATTGATGTCCGGATATGTTATTTCCTTCCCACAAACCGACTTTGTATAACCCTAGGCCCCTCCGGTGTGTATATAAACCGGAGGGTTTAGTCCGTAGAGGCTATCAAAATTCTCACAGGCTAGACAGCTAGGGTTTAGCCATTACGATCTCGAGGTAGATCAACTATTGCAACCCCTATACTCATCAAATACAATCAGGCGGGACGTAGGGTTTTACCTCCATTAAGAGGGCCCAAACCTGGGTAAACATTGTGTCCCACTTGTCCCTTGTTACCATCGATCCTCAGACGCACAGTTTGGGACCCCCTACCCAAGATCTGCTGGTTTTGACACCGACACCCGTCGCCGAACCTCCGCGGCACCATGCCGCGGGGATCCGTCGTTGGCCTTGCGGTGGATGAGACACCGCTCTTCCGATTGTCCCGTCCAATTAGCACTTGCTCCAAAACGATGCCCTCAGGAGGGACAATGACATCAAAGGTACAATCATCGTCCGATCCGGTAGATCCAGATCTAGGGTTTCCCCGGAGCATCACGAGTGGGGTGCCACGACTGGTACATCTCCAACCTATCTATAATTTTTTATTGTTCCATGAGGTTATATTATCATTCTTGGATTTAGCAATTTTATATCATTTTTTGGGACTAACCTACTGACATAGTGCCCAGTGCCAGTTGCTATTTTTTACTCGTTTTTTACTTCACAGAAAATCAATACCAAACGCAGTGAAACTTTTTGGAGAACTTTTTTGGACCAGAAGACATCCAGTGGGCCAAAGAAGTACCAGAGGGCTGCCCCGAGGGGGGTACTGGGAGTCCGAGATTAGGGGTCCTCGGGTGTCCGGGCTATTTATATAGGCCGGACAGATGGGCCATGAAGATACAAGCAGAAGAATTCCCCTCGTGTCCGGGTAGGACTCCCCTATGTGTGGATGGCAAGATTGGTGTCTGGATATGTTATTTCCTTCCCCCATAAACCGACTCTGTACAACCCTAGGCCCCTCCGGTGTGTATATAAACCGGAGGGTTTAGTCCATAGAGGCTATCAAAATTCTCATAGGCTAGACAACTAGGGTTTACCCATTATGATCTCGAGGTAGATCAACTCTTGTAACCCCTATACTCATCAAATACAATCAAGCAGGACGTAGGTTTTTACCTCCATTAAGAGGGCCCGAACCTAGGTAAACATTGTGTCCCACTTGTCCCTTGTTACCATCGATCCTCAGACGCACAGTTCGGAACCCCTTACCCGAGATCTGCCGGTTTTGACACCGACATTGGTGCTTTCATTGAGAGTTTCACTATGCTGTCGACAGAAGAATCGATGACTCAGCTTGTCATCAGCAATGATGCTGTCGCCGGGGAGACTTTCCTCCCCGGTCAACTCTTTGTGTTTGGCGGCTTCGCTCTGGGTGCCAATTCAACCGGTCACCTTGAACAGATCGACAGCTACGCCCCTGGTCACCAGATCAGGTTTGGAAGCTTGAATTACATTACTGATATCCGAGGAGACTTGATCTTCGAAGGGTTCTCGGCCTCCGCCGCATTCCTCATCTACATGAAGGAAACCTGTCGGATCCACCATCAGATTCCGCTCAAGGATCAACCCTCGTACCTACCCTGGCCTTAGATCCAGAGCGGGCCACTCCATCTGAAGACGGGAGGATAAACCCCGCCGGACTGTCTCCCGCCGGAGACCCAGAGGTGACCATGCTATTAGTAGGCCCAGAGTCTAATAGGATCCTCCTTGTCATAGGGAAGCTGGATTCATCTCTGGATGTCAACTCCGAAATCTCGAGGTCTGTGTCTATTGAGCATGGTCAAGTGGTGATTACCGGACCCAGCTCCGCAGGTCCTCAGTCACCTGTCCAACTTTCGCTCCTAAACGAGGCGCTGGACCTAATGTGATCTCTTTCTATTACAAAAGTATCACTTCCAACTATGCCCAGCCTGAACTAGGGGCTGAGAGTGGGGAATTTTACGTCCCACCCACCACCCACTTGATAGCCACCATCAAGGACCTAACCGACATGCTATACTACGCCTCCGAAGACATCGATGGCATGGACGACGATGCCGGAGCCTAACCAGGCCAAAACCCGCCAATCACTGGGCGTTGGACGACCACTTCTACATACGACATATACATGGTGGATACGCCCGAAAAGAAGGACAGCGATGGCACTTAGGATCTGATCGAGGACAAGCATGTCGAGGCACCACCAAAGCACCTACGCCAGCGGCACTGCTCACGATCGCGTCGGGAAAAGGAAAGTAATACCGGCACCAGAGATAACAACACTCCAGACAATGCCGAAGACTCTGACCACCCCGTTGAGCCTGCATTCGAGCGGGATGAGTGGGAAGAAGGACAAGTCAACCTAGAAAAACTTGTCGATCATGAGGATTCGAAAGATAGTAACTATCTACCACCCTTCGAGGAGGATGTTAGCCTCGGTAACAAAGATTTTATTGTACCAGAGGAACCCCTCGAACAAGAATGCTGTGACATCTTATTGCCACTGCGAGGAGCCTGAAAAAGAAACAACAACAACTTCAAGTCGAACAGGATACGCCCAACAACAGATGGACCAATGTCCTGGCTGCCGAAGAATACGGCCTTGAGTGCCCAATAAAGAGCTACCCAAAGCGCAGTCTACTACCACAATTCGACGACGAGGCCCTTGATCCAATTCCATCAAAATACAATCATGTTGATGAACCAGACCGACCACCACGTGGACAGGACAAAACGGCTAATTATGCCGAATACCAGCCCGCGCCACCCCGCCGTAGAGGCAAAGAGGCAGCGGCTCCGGGCTACACGTACGACTTATGTTAGGACCTGGATAATAGAGCTGGCAAGACCATATCAATCTACGAATCAAGGGGATGTGCTCCGACACGAGACGACAGCTATCAAGCCTGGTGCGACAAGCATAACCAAGTTTGGGTCGAGAACCGAATATGGACGTCATCTAAACCCCGTCGTGATGTGGCCCGATATAGAGGCGCCGCACACCCCATGTGCTTTACCGATGAGGTAATGCAACACCAGTTTCCGGAAGGGTTTAAGCATGTAAACATCGAGGCATACAATGGAACTACAGATCCCGCTGTATGGATTGAACGTTTTCTCCTCCACAACCACATGGCTCATGGTGATGATCTCCTTGCCATTAAATACCTTCCCCTAAAGCTAAAAGGACCAGCACGACACTGGTTGAATAGCCTCCTGATGTCTACTACACAACTTTATTATTGTAGACTCGTGTTGGGCCTCCAAAAGCAGAGTTTTGTAGGGCAGTAGCTATTTTTCCTCAAGTGGATGACCTCAGGTTTATCAATCTGTGGGAGGCGTAGGATGAAGATGGTCTCTCTCAAACAACTCTGCAACCAAATACAAGAAATATCTTGTGTCCCCAACACACCTAATACAATGGAAAATTGTATAGGTGCACTAGTTCGGCGAAGAGATGGTGATAAAAGTGTAATATTGATGGTAGAAATATATTTTTATAATATGAATAAATAAAAACAGCAAGGTAGCAAATAGTAAACGAGCACAAAAACGGTATTGCAATGCTTAAAAATGAGGCCTAGGGTCCGTACTTTCGCTAGTGCAATCTCTCAACAATGCTAACCTAATTGGATCATATAACCATCCCTCAAAGTGCAATGAAGAATCACTCCAAAGTTCTTATCTAGCGGAGAACATAAGAGGAAAATGTTTGTAGCTATTCTTTCCGAACAATCTATCCAAGAGTTCGTACCAAAATAACACCAAGTTATTCTTTCTGATCGATCTATCAAGAGCTCGTACTAAAATAACACTAAGTTATTCTTTCCAATCGATCTATCAAAAGTTCGTACTAAAATAACACCAAAGCAAATTCAGATTCATAATACTCAATCCAACACAAAGAACCTCAAAGAGTGCCCCAAGATTTCTACTGGAGAAATAAAAGACAAGAATGTGCATCAACCCCTATGCATAGATTACCTCGATGTCACCTCAGGAATCCGCGAGTTGAGTGCCAAAACACATATAATGTGAATCAATATGATACCCCATTGTCACTACGAGTATTCATATGCAAGACATATATCAAGTGCTCTCAAATCCATAAAAGTATTCAATCTAATAACAACGAAATCTCAAAGGGAAAAACTCAATTCATCACAATAAGATAGAGAGGGGAAAACACCATATGATCCGACTATATTAACAAAGCCCATGATACATCAAAATCGTGACATCTCAAGAACACGAGAGAGAGAGAGAGAGAGAGAGAGAGAGAGAGAGAGATTAAACACATAGCTACTAGTACAAACCTCAGCCCCAAGGGTGGACTACTCCCTCCTCATCGTGGTGGCCTCCAGGATGATGAGGATGGCCACAGGAGATGATTCCCCCCTCCGGCAGGGTGCCGAAACGGGGTCTAGATTGGTTTTCGGTGGCTACAGAGCCTTGCGGCGGCGAAACTTCTAATCTAGGTTAACTCCGAGGGTTTTCGGAATATTTTGGATTTTATAGGGAAAAGAGGGGGGGTGTGGGAGGCCACCGAGGTGGACATAACCCACTTGGGCGTGCCTGGGCCCCTAGGCACGCCCTGGTGGGTTGTGCCCCCTCGGGGCACCCCCCAGGTGCTGCTCTGGCCCATTGGTGGTCTTCTGGTCCATAAAAAATCCACAAAAAGTTCCGCGGTGTTTGGATTCCGTTTGATATTGATTTCCTGTGATGTAAAAAACAAGCAAAATACATCAACTAGCACTGGGTCAATAGGTTAGTCCCAAAAATGATATAAAGTTGCTATAAAATGATTGTAAAACATCCAAGAATGATGATATAACGACATTAGTACTTCATAAATTATAGATACATTAGAGTCGTATCAGCATCCCCAAGTTTAATTCCTACTCGTACTCGAGTAGGTAAATGATAAAAGAAATAATTTATGAAGTGTCAATTCTAGCAAAGTGCATAAGTTTGATCAATGATAATTTCAATCAATTTTCCTAGCATCACAACAGTAATTCTTTCTTATAAAACTTCTCATGTTATAGTAGCAACCAATTCACATGTTAAGGTTCAAACAATGAATTCTCTTGAAACTCAACAACCTATGTTCTCAGTCACCAAGCAATTGTAATTCAACTTATTCAACAGATATTAAGTAAGAGCTCCATATACTCAACCATCATATAGTCTTCTATGATTGCTAACACTTACCGCATACACATGAGCAAAACGTTTCAACCGGACACATAGAAAGATAGGGGCTTATTGTTTTGCCTCCCAACGTATTCACCTCAAGGGTGATGTCAATAATAATAACTCATGCTACCCATATTCAATTGGACATATGTGCCTAGATCTTTCCTCACCACATGATGCTTGCCGAAGGAGAAAAATAAAAAGGAATGGAGAGAAACTTTGACTCTTGCATAAAATAAAATACATAAAAGTAAAAATAGGCCCTTCATAGAGGGAAGCATAGGTTGCCATGCGCTTATTTTTTGTATGCTCAACCCCTTAGTGCAAAAGAATGTCACGTTATATTGCCCCTTATGATAGCAACCTTTATTATGCAGTTTGTCGCTTTTATTCTTTGCCATCACAAGTTCGTACAATGCTCAATTTTCTCATACACTAGATGATCTAACATTTTTAGAAGCAATTTTTATTGCCTTATTGCACCGATGACAACTTACTTGAAGGATCTTGCTCAATCCTCAGGTAGGTATGGTTGACTCTTGAAAATAAGATTTGGGTTTAAGGGTTTTTGGATGCACAAGTAGTATCTCTACTTGGTGCAGAATTTTTGGCTAGCAAAGATGGGGGGCAAGCACAACATGTTGAAGGATCTATAACAATATAACTTCTATATGAATATGAACAAACATAGACCATTACGTTGTCTTCCTTGTCCAACGTCAACAATTTTGGCATATAATATTCTGATGGGGGCTCACAATCACAAAAGATTTCCAAGATAGTGTATTTGTATGTGAACGTTCTATTCCTTATACTAATTATTCGTGAATTGCTTGTATGACCAATATTGTGATTGTCAAGCCTCAAAAGATTTCACTTTCTAAACCCAACGTGAAGCTACCACTAGGCAAGATATGATTTCAACTTCATGGCATTCAATTTATTCAATAATTTACTCATAGGATATAAGTGAAGCACAAGAGTAAATGACAAGCTACTCCAAAAAGATATAAATGAAGATCATGAGCATAATATTTATTTCTCTCAAATTAATTTAAGTGAAGCAAGATATAATTTATTTAAAAATACTAAAGCACACTGTGCTCAAAAAGATATAAGTGAAGCACTAGAGCAATTCCATAGAAAAGATCTTCGTTGACGGGATGTGAATGCCGCTTACCTAGCCTCCCTGGCAACTATTTGAGGACTCTATTTTATTTAAAAACTTTCAGATATAAGTATTTTATTAAAACAACAAGCAAATGAAAATAAAATGACATTCTAAGAATATCACAACTCATATGAAGAAGCAAAAACTTAGGCTCAACCGATACTAACCGATAATTGTTGAAGAGGAAAGGTGGGATGCCTATCGAGGCATCCCCAAGCTTAGATGCTTGAGACTTCTTGAAATATTATCTTGGGGTGCCTTGGGCATCCCCAAGATTGAGCTTTTGTGTCTCCTTAATTCTTCTCATATCACGGGTTTCCTAAATCTCAAAAACTTCATCCACACAAAACTCAACAAGAACTCGTGAGATAAGTTAATATAAATCAATGCAAACCTTATCATTATCTACTGTAGCAAATTGCCATAATTATTATTCAACATTGCATACTAAATGCATCTGCATATTTAATACTCCTATGCTTAAATAGAATCATTAAACAAGCAAACATATGCAAACAATGCAAACATAACAACAATCTGCCAAAACAGTACAGTCTATAAAGAATGCAAGAGTATCAATACTTCTTAAACTCTAAAAATTTACCACACTGTAGAAAATTTATCATAGCTTATTGTGCAAAAGGTTTCAACATTTTATCACATTCTGACTTTTCTAGGGAATTTTTGCAACAACGATAAACTTTCTGTTTTCAAACAGCAACATGTATACTTGCAAAATAAGCATGGAAAAGGCTATCATTGCCACTTTTATTGAAATAAAAGATGCAAAACATTATTATAAATAACAGCAAGAAAGTCCTAACAAAATAAAATGACGTTCCAAGTAAAACTCATATCATGTGACGAATAAAACATAGCTCCAAGTGATGTTACCGATAATGTTGGAGACGAAAGAGGGGATGCCTTTCGGGGCATCCCCAAGGTTAGTTGCTTAGATCTTCCTTGAATATTACCTTGGGGTGCCTTGAGCATCCCCAATCTTAGGGTCACGTCACTCTTTATTCTCCTCATATCGACATCTCACGCAAAACTTGAAAACTTCAATCACATAAAACTTAACGGAACTTTGTGAGATAGGTTAGTATGATAAAGAGCAAACCATTTCACTTTTGGTACTGTCAAAGACAAGATTCGTAATTGTTATCACACAATACCTACTGTACCATATATTTTGCACAATTTATATTGAACAATATAAGCCATGGAAATTAGAAAACAAGCAAACTATGCATTGAAAACAGAATCTGTCAAAAACAGAAGTGTGTAGTAATCTGTACTCCAACCATACTTCCGCGACTCCAAAAATTCTAATGAAATAGGAAAACCTAGGTAATTTTTCTATTAATCTTCAACATTTTATCACACTTTTATTAAAAAATAGAATTGTTTTCCTGAGCGCAAAAGTGTCTGCTTTTCAGCAAGATCAAATCAACTATCACCGTAAGCCATCCCAAATGTCTTACTTGTCACTTTATTGAAACAAAAGGAATAAAACATGATTACTACAGTAGCCTAATCACGTGAACACACAAAAAAGTAGGTGAAAGTGTTAGGTTGTCTCCCAACAATTGCTTTTCTTTAATGCCTTTTAGCTAGGCGTGATGATTTCAATGATGCTCGCATAAAAGATAAGAATTGAAACACAGAGAGAGCATCATGAAGCATATGACTAGCACATTTAAGTCTAACCCACTTCCTATGCATAGGGATTTTGTGAGCAAACAACTTATGGGAACAATAATCAACTAGCATAGGAAGGCAAAACAAGCACAACTTCGAGATTTTCAACATGTAGAGAGGAAACTTGATATTATTGCAATTCCTACAAGCATAAGTTCCTCCCCCATAATAAATTTCAGTAGCATCATGAAGAAATTCAACAATATAACCATTACATAAAGCATTATTTTCATGACACAAAAGCATAGAAAACTTATTACTCTCCACATAAGGAAATTTCTTCTCATCAAAAGTAGTGGAAGCAAACTCAACAAAATAACTATCATGAGAGTGAAAATTAAAATCATGACGACAAGTTTCATGGTTATCATTATTCTTTATAGCATACATGTCATCACCATAATCATCATAGATAGCAATTTTGTTCTCATAATAATCAATTGAAGCCTCTTCCGAAATAGTGGATTCATCACTTAATAAAGTCATGACCTCTTCAAATCCACTTTAATCAATATAATCATCATAAATAGGAGGCATGCTTTCATCGTAATAACTTTTCTCATCAAAACTTGGGGGAGTAAAAATATCATCTTCATCAAATATAGCATCCTCAAGCGTGTAGCTTTGCATATCATTAGCATCATGGATATTCAAAGAATTCATACTAACAACATTGCAATCATGCTCATCATTCAAATATTTTGTGCCAAACATTTTATTTTCTTCTTCTAACAATTGAGAACAATTTTCTGATCCATCATTTTCAAGAGAGATATTATAAAGATGATCAATAATATGATGCAACCTCAATTCCATTTTATGTAGTTTTCTTTTATAAACCAAAGTAGTGATAAAACAAGAAACTAAAGGATTCAATTGCGAGATCTAAATATATACCTTCATGCACTCACATCCCCGGCAACGGCGCCAGAAAAGAGCTTGATGTCTACTACACAACTTTATTCTTGTAGACTCGTGTTGGGCCTCCAAGCGCAGAGTTTTGTAGAACAATAGCAATTTTCACTCAATTGGATGACCTAAGGTTTATCAATCCGTGGGAGGCGTAGGATGAAGATGGTCTCTTTCAAACAACTCTGCAACTAAATACAAGAAATCTCTTGTGTCCCCAACACACCTAATACAATGGCAAATTGTATAGGTGCACTAGTTCGGCGAAGAGATGGTGTTAAAAGTGTAATATTGATGGTAGAAATATATTTTTATAATCTGAATAAATAAAAACAGCAAGGTAGCAAATAGTAAACGAGCAAATAAACGGTATTGCAATGCTTGAAAATGAGACCTAGGATCCATACTTTCACTAGTGCAATCTCTCAACAATGCTAATCTAATTGGATCATATAACCATCCCTCAAAGTGCGATGAAGAATCATTCCGAAGTTCTTATCTAGTGGAGAACATAAGAGGAAAATGTTTGTAGCTATTCTTTCCGATCAATATATCCAAGAGTTCATACTAAAATAGCACAAAGTTATTCTTTCTGATCGATCTATCAAGAGCTCGTACTAAAATAACACTAAGTTATTCTTTCCAATCGATCTATCAAAAGTTCGTACTAAAATAACACCAAAGCAAATTCAGATTCATAATACTCAATCCAACACAAATAACCTCAAAGAGTGCCCCAAGATTTCTACTGGAGAAATAAAAGACAAGAATGTGCATCAACCCCTATGCATAGATTACCTCGATGCCACCTCGGGAATCCGGGAGTTGAGTGCCAAAACACATATCATGTGAATCAATACAATACCCCATTGTCACCATGAGTACTCATATGCAAGACATATATCAAGTGCTCTCAATTCCATAAAAGTATTCAATCCGATAACAACGAAATCTCAAAGGGAAAAACTCAATTCATCACAACAAGATAGAGAGGGGAAAACACCATATGATTCGACTATATTAACAAAGCCAGCGATACATCAAGATCGTGACATCTCAAAAACACGAGAGAGAGAGAGAGAGAGAAAGAGATTGGACACATAGCTACTGGTACAAACCCTCAGCTCCGAGGGTGGACTACTCCCTCCTCATTGTGGTGGCCGCTAGGATGATGAGGATGGCCACCGGAGATGATTGCCCCTCCGGCAGGGTGCCGGAATGGGGTCTAGATTGGTTTTTGATGGCTACAGAGCCTTGCGGCGGCGGAACTTCTGATCTAGGTTAACCTCACGGGTTTTCGAAATATTTTGGATTTTATAGGGCAAAGAGGGGGTGCGGGAGGCCACCAAGGTGGGCACAACCCACCTGGGTGCAGCTGGGCCCCAGGCGCACCCTAGTAGGCTATGTCCCCTCGGGGCACCCCCAGGCGCTGCTCTGGCCCATTGGTGGTCTTCTGGTCCATAAAAAATCCACAAAAAGTTTCTCTGTGTTTGGACTCCATTTGATATTGATTTCCTGCGATGTAAAAAAAGCAAAAAACAACAACTTGCACTGGGCACTGGGTCAATAGGTTAGTCCCAAAAAATGACATAAAGTTGCTATAAAATTATTGTAAAACATCCAAGAATGATGATATAACGACATGAATACTTCATAAATTATAGATACATTGGAGACGTATCACCTCCGAGAGAACTCCATTGGCAGTTGGGAGGACTTGGAGGATGCTTTTTGAGAAAACTTCCAAGGCATTTATGTCTGGCCACAGGACGCTGATGACCTTAGTCACATAGTCTAGCAACCCGAAGAGTCAGCCGGCAAACTCTAGACTCGGTTCTTAATCAAAAAGAACCAATTCGTTGACTGTCCGGACACCGAAGCCTTAGTGGCCTTTAAGCACATCATCCGTGACAAATGGCTCGCTCGACACCTCGGTCAGGAAAAGCCAAAAACTATGGCGGCTCTTACTGCACTTATGACCTGCTTTTGCGCGGGCGAGGATAGCTGGTTGGCTCGTAGAAGCAATAGCACCAGCGACCCTGGCACCTCTGAGGCCAGTGATGGCAATGGAAGGCCACGACGTAGCAAAAATAAGCGTCAGAACAATAAGGAAGAAACGGTAAATGCCAGATTCAGTGGCTCCAAACCTAGTCAGCAGAAGAAGTCGTTCATAGGAAATAGAGACGGTCCATCTAATTTGGACAAGGTACTAGATAGGCCTTGCCAGATTCATGGCACCCCTGACAAGCCTGCCAATCATACCAACGGAATTTTTTTGGGTTTTTAAAGAGGCCGGTAAATTAAATACCGAACATAAGGGGAAAGGACCTCAAATCAAGGATGATGACGAACCCCGCCCTCTGAACACAGGGGGACAGAAGAAGTTTCCCCCCAATGTGAAAACGGTGAACATGATATATGTCACCCATATCCCCAAAAGGGAGCACAAGCGCACACTAAGATACGTCTACGCCGTAGAGCCGATCGCCCCAAAATTCAACCCATGGTCGGCTTGTCCGATCACAATCGATCACAGGGACCACCCAACTAGTATCCGTCATGGAGGTTCAGCGGCCCTGGTACTCGATCCCATTATCGACGGATACCATCTCACTAGAGTCCTTATGGACGGCGACAGCAGTCTCAACCTGATTTAGCAAGACACTTTCCGTAAGATGGGTATAGACCCGTCAAGAATCAAGCCTAGCAACACTACCTTTAAAGGAGTGATACCCGGCATGGAGGCCCGCTGTACGGGCTCCTTAACATTGGAAGTAGTCTTTGGTTCTCCAGACAACTTCCGAATCGAAGACTTGATCTTCGATATCGTCCCTTTCCGCATTGGTTATCACACACTACTCGGATGAACCGCTTTCGCCCGCTTCAATGCAGTCCCACATTATGCTTATTTAAAGTTCAAAATGCCCAGACTGCGCGGCCTCATCACAGTCAATGGAAATATGGAGCGCTCCCTCCATATTGAGGAGCACACCACGGCCCTTGCAGCCAAGGTATAGAACGGCCTCATCAAGCCGAACAACTCATCGGTCATTAAGACAACTGACACTGCCAAGCGAGTCCGATCCACATTACAACATGACAGCTCGGCGGATTCGGAGCTCGAATAGTAGTTCAGCCGCCGCCGATCGCCCCATAAGGCTGCGGCATACGTACTATGTGTGTGCATAATTACGCACTTAAAATACCTTGGGCAGCACCGCCTGCATAATGTAGAAAAAGGTCTATAGTACGGCTTGACCCTATTCAGACCCTAACTTTCTTTCTCTCTTTCTTTTTTTCACTATAGGTTCATTAAAACCTACCTACTTTACGGTTGTACAGGGGCTCCCCACCAAGCTCCCACTTCTTATAGACGACCATCAACTTCTCCTCTCAAGGGCTTTCTCACCAAGGAGAAATGGCGCAGACGTGCAGCAGGGCATGATTAGGATCTTTAAAGCCACTATTTTTTCACACAACGCTGTGTAAAACTTGTGTAAACTCTCGGCATGTAAAATAGCCTTGATATTCATGGCATTATCTGTAATAGTATGCCTTGACGTATTATACAGGATATGAAGGAAACAGTTGATCACCACTTTTGTTTGGTGCTGATTTCTTTTATCATCTGCCCTTCCTTACTTCAGATTGCCACGAGTGCTTTAGTTCGGTCTTAACACCGGGGGCTGTATGTGGCTCCACACGTTTTCAAGTCCGGACACCTATAGGGTACTCTTCGGCGTCCCAAATATTGCACTATATGCATCGGCTCCGAATCATGTCTTTGGTCTATAGTTGGGTTGCCCGGCTCCTATGCTTACCACCTTATGTTCTGCTCATTCGGCTAAGGTAGTAAAGGGAGAACTACTGCAATTATATTTCTGGTTCGTCCGGTCAAATACCTTAGTAGAGAAAGCCGAAAACTAACTGTCAAGATAAAGTGAGAGCTGGTCAGCGATTCGGTGACTTCCTACAAATCATTATTGATTTACTCTGTGTTATATGAGGGGCTGGTCTTCCTCCAGCCACGTGGAAAATGCACCCTAGTTCAGATTGTCGCACACGCACAAGGGGCTAGTACTTAGCCCCACTGTCAAACTCCTATGGCTAAGTGAAAGTAATAAAGCCGCATAGTCAGATTGCCTAGTTCACCTCGCGGACACCTCCTTCACGGACCAAGACGTTGGATAAAGTGTGGTAACGCGCTATGCCGAACACCCCCGTAGTATCTATGTGGGGGCTGAAGTCGACGATTAGCAAACTTTCAGAATTAAACGGCTGCACAGGAGGAAAATAACTTAAGATAAAAGGCGCAAATATATTACAAGCCTGGGTTCACAAACACAGTTTTTACAACCCGGATACATCTACTCAAATATAATGTCCTTTGAGCATTGGCCCTCTACTATTCGGGCACCCGCTAGGACGTCTTCAAAGTACCTCTCCGGTTTGTGGTGGTCCTTGACTTCGGGCGGGCCTGCGGTCGCCACATCGGTGGCCTTCATCTTTGCCCAATGCATCTTGACATGAGCGAAGGCCATCCAAGCGCCCTCTATGCACGCCGAGCGCTTCATAGCATCAACTCGAGGCAGCGCATCGACGAGCCGCCGCACCAAACCGAAGTAGCTGCTGGGAATTGGTTCGGCTGGCCAAAGCTGTACTATTAAATCCTTCATGGCCAAGTCGGCCACCCTATGCAGCTCCATCAGCTTCTTCAGCTGGTCGTTCAGGGGCGTCGGATGCTCCGGTGCAAGAAACTGCAACCAGAACAGCTTCTCGGTCGAGTTCCCCTCCCAGGCTTGGAAGAATTGTGCGGCGTCGGCAGCACTCCTCGGTAGATCCGCAAATGCGTCTGGAGAACTGCACACTCGAGTGAGAAAATCATATCTTTGACCTCCGAATATACTCTACAAAATAAAGGCCTTACCAGCCTCTATATGCTTCGCTTGTCGGATCTCCTCACGAGCACTCTGGGACTCAACCCGCGCCTCTTTTGCCTCCTAGAGGGCTTTGGCGAGTTCAGACGATTTGGCGGAAGCCTTCTCCTCCAAACCCTCACACTTGAGGATGGCGTCCTTTAGCTCCTGCTCGACTTCGGCCACCCGACGGCGGACGGCCTGCTTGGTCTTGAGTTCCGCAGCCGCTTTGTCAGCGACTGCCTTGTTTGCCTTCGCCTCTTTCTGGGCTTGGGCAAGAGTGCCTTTGAGGGTCTCGACCTCGGCCGTTCCAACTATGCTCATAATCAAGCATTACACAAATTAAATCTCTGAATATAACTGAGGGAGTCCTGGATTAGGGGGTCTCCAGACAGCCGGACTATATCCTTTGGCCGGATTGTTGGACTATGAAGATACAAGATTGAAGACTTTGTCTCGTGTCCGGATGGGACTCTACTTGGCGTGGAAGGAAAGCTAGGCAATACGGATATGTATATCTCCTCCTTTGTAACCGACCTTGTGTAACCCTAGCCCCCTCCGGTGTCTATATAAACCAGAGGGTTTTAGTCCGTAGGACAACATACAATCATACCATAGGCTAGCTTCTAGGGTTTAGCCTCTCCGATCTCGTGGTAGATCAACTCTTGTAATACTCATATCATCAAGAATAAATCAAGCAGGACATAGGGTTTTACCTCCATCAAGAGGGCCCGAACCTGGGTAAAACATCGTGTCCCCTGCCTCCTGTTACCATCCGCCTTAGACGCACAGTTCGGGACCCCCTACCCGAGATCCGCCGGTTTTGACACCGACATTGGTGCTTTCATTGAGAGTTCCTCTGTGACGTCACCGTAAGGAAGGATGCCTCATCTCGTTGTTAAAAACAACATTACCGCCAGGGGAGCTCTAGCTGTCGGCCAAACTCTTCGGCTAGGCAGTTTCGTCATGACTGCCTGTTCGGCCGCTGCACCGATGATGACTTCTCGGGTCATCGAAAACAGCCTCCACGTCGGCTTAGAATTCACCGAGCAGATGGATCCAATGGAGCTCTCTTCCCTAAACGAACTCTTGGATTGCATCACCGCCTTGGGAGTCGCTACGGACTATGATCGGATTGGGCTTAAACCCGATCAAAGGGAGATTAACTCTCCATCGGTCACCCATCATGTTGCGGTGGTGGAGGAACAATGCATCAACTCTTCCTCTATTTTGAGGACTAACTATGTCCGAATTCCTAAGCTCTCCGAGCCGGATACCCGCTTACGGGAGGACATCACCCAAGCCCTGAACCTAGAATCAGGCAGCGGGCCAGACTTATCGGGCAGCACTCCGGAACCCGAACTTCCAAGATTGGAAACTCCTCGGCCCCTGGGTCTCAGACCGGGTAGGGGTTCGGACTCAAATCCACCCACCCACCTAGACATAAATGATCTTTCCCACATTAGGCAAGAGCCCCATGAAACAATACATCATTATTGGGCCAGATTCCTCCTTGTGATGAACAAGGTTAATGACTGTCGCGAGGAAGATGCAATCTCACTTTTCTGCAATAATTGCACGGACAAGGGAATCCTTAACGCCTTAAGTCGCCATGACATATCACGCTTTGCTGACTTGGCATCCATAGTACGAAAGTACTGTGCGATGGAAAGCGCCTGGAAAACTGAAACGAAATTTTGGGATAATCCGGCTCCAAATATACACCCAGTCCGAAGTAAAAGGGTGCACTATCATAAGACACCCGAGATAGTTGCAAAGAAACAAAAACCCTCTACAGGGCATGGAACCATACTGGAGGGATGGCTTAACGGACCCTGCAAAATTCATAGTACAGCGGATACAATACCAACACACAACCTTATAGCATGTTGGATAGTCCGGCAGGTGGCCAAAAGTGGTGAGGATCTTCTTATACCAAATGCCACAGAGCACCATCCCGTGGATAACAATACAGTGTTAACAGTCTTTCAGACCTTCGCGTCAAATAATAGGCGCAAGCGAACACTCCGCAACATGGCCGAAATCTGCCACGTAGCAGCAATAAATCCATGGAGTGACATGGCTATTACCTTCAATGCCAGTGACGAACCTAAATTCCGAACAGCCCGAGCACCAGCCGCGCTGGTCCTTAGTCCAATTGTGGACGTCTTTCGACTCACCAAAGTACTCATGGACGGTGGCAGCGGATTAAACCTCATCTATGAGGAAACTCTTCAAAAATGGAAATAGACTGGAACCATATTGAGCAAAGTAGCACAACCTTCAGGGGAATCATACCCAGTCGGGAGGCACGATGCACTGGGAAAATCACACTAGATGTGGTATTCGGTACGCCAGAGAACTATAGGTTCGAAGAAATTACATTTCAAGTGGCCCCGTTCAGCAGTGGATACCACGCCCTTTTAGGACGTGAGGCGTTCACAATCTTTCAAGCCATACCCCATTATGGGTACATGAGCTCAAAATGCCCGGGCCCAACGGAATCATCACCCTCGCCAGTGGTTCGGACACAGCACTCCGCGCCGAAAACAAAACAGCCGCACTGGCCCTCGAGGCATTATCCGAAGCCCTCTCGGCCGAGGAATTAACCATGCTACTTTAACGCCCTCGATGCGGCTATATCTCCCATGTGTCGAAGCACGACTTAGAGGCATAACCGCATTGAAAGCAATGTCGCAAGTGTGGTAATCTTCACAACAACCCATGTAATGAATAAGCGAAAAGAGGTACATAGTTGGCTTACAGTCGCCACTTCACACAATACATGAATACAACATTACAACATCCAGATACAATCAAGGCCCGACTATGGAACCAAAATAAAAGAAGACTACCCCAAATGCTACACAGATCCCCGATCGCCCCAACTGGGCTCCACTACTGATCAACTGAAACGAAACAACACAATGAACGAGATCTTCATCGAGCTCCCCCTTGAGCTCGGTTGCGTCACCTGCACGGTATCATCGACACCTGCAAACTAGTTTGGAAGTATCTGTGAGTCACGGGGACTCAGCAATCTCACACCCTCGCGATCAAGACTATTTAAGCTTATAGGTAGGGAAAAGGTATGTGAGGTGGAGCTGCAGCAAGCACTAGCATATATGGTGGCTAACATACGCAAATGAGAGCGAGAAGAGAAGGCAACACACGTTCGAGAATCTATGATCAAGAAGTGATCCTAGACTACTTACGTCAAGCATAACTCCAACACTGTGTTCACTTCCCGGACTCCGCCGGAAAGAGACCATCACGGCTACACACGGGGTTGATGTATTTTAGTTAAGATAAGTTTCAGGTTTTCTACAACCGGACATTAACAAATTCCCATCTACCCATAACCGCGGGCATGGCTTTCGAAAGTTCAAATCCCTGCAGGGGTGTCCAAACTTAGCCCATCACAAGCTCTCACGGTCAACGAAGGATATTCCTTCTCCCAGGAAGACCCGATCAGTCTCGGAATCCCGGTTACAAGACATTTCGACAATGGTAAAACAAGACCAGCAAAGCCACCCAGATGTGCCGACAAATCCTGATAGGAGCTGCACATATCTCGTTCTCAGGGCACACCGGATGAGCAAGACGCCAGGTAGGCCAGCCCAGAGTTGCCCCTGGTAGCCTCGGACATCGCTTAGTTGGACCAACACTTAGAGAAGCACTGACCCCGGGGGGGGGGGGGGTTAAATAAAGATGACCCTTGAGCCGGCCGACACAAGGGAAAGAAAAGGCTAGGTGGCAAATGGTAAAACCAATGTTGGGCCTTGCTGGAGGAGTTTTATTCAAGGCGAACTGTCAAGGGGTTCCCATTATAACCCAACCGTGTAAGGAACGCATAATCAAGGAACATAACACCGGTATGACGGAAACTAGGGTGGCAAGAGTGGAACAAAACACCAGGCATAAGGCTGAGCCTTCCACCCTTTACCAAGTATATAGATGCATTAATTAAATAAGAGATATTGTGATATCCCAACAAATATCCATGTTCCAAACATGGAACAAGCTCCAATCTTCACCTGGAACTAACAACACTATAAGAGGGGCTAAGAAAAGCGGTAACATAGCCAAACAATGGTTTGCTAGGACAAGGTGGGTTAGAGGTTTGACATGGCAAAATGGGAGGCATGATAAAGCAAGTGGTAGGTATCGCAGCATAGGCATAGCAAAAGAGCGAGCATCTAGCAAGCAAAGATAGAAGTGATTTCGAGGGTATGGTCATCTTGCCTGAGATCCCGCAAGGAAGAAGAACGAGTCCATGAAGAAGACAAACAGACGTAGTCGAACGGATCCTCACAAACGCGACGTTAACGGAACTAACCCGAAGAAGGAACACCGGAAAGAAGCAAACAACATGGTAAACAACCATCACATAAGCATGGCATGATGCACAACCAAGTATGATGCATGTCCGGTTTAAATATGCATGACATGGCAAAGTGCAGCAACCAAAACTACAAATTAAGTGGAGCTCAATATGCAACGGGTTACATATTGACAGAACACCACAACAATTATTTAGTTCTCTCTCAGTTATGTACTCAGCAATATTAAATGTTGTTAAGCATGTCAAGAGATGATACATAACAAAACTATACCATCTAAACAATTTAAATGGGGCCGGGTATAATAAACAACAAACCCAGTAAATCCCCATATGCATTAGTAATTTAAAGCAAACAACAATTTTAACCAATCTTGAAGTTGTTATCATGATGCGGATGACATGTGCAAGTTTATGCAAGTTTTAAGGAAAAGTAGACATGACAAGATATGAGGCATTTGTCGCCATGGCGGAAGGAAAAGGGGTGCCCCGGCAACGATAATGAAAACGGTGCCACGGCAGCGTTCCGGTTCCGGTAACTCAATTGAGATACCAATGCAAAGGAGAAGTGTGCGGATGCGTGCAAAAGATGGTGGGGCGCCCCCGGATACCGAGTGTCCCATGAGTCGACGATGGAGACAAGGCAAAAGAGGGGCAACGAGCACTGACAATTCAAGCACGGAGCAAGCACGAGCATCTCATACATCACACATGCATTCATTCACGGGCGGTCGTCTCGGGGTTATACCTTCGAAGCGTGCGTTATTGGAGGGGTTCGAGTTCGATGCGGTGTAGGGGAAGTAGACGTTCTCGCGATGGCGGTAGTGGAAGTAGTCGTTCTCGCACGCTCTAGGGTCGGGATAGAGGTTCTCGCGATCTCGGCGACAGTGGTGGTACATGTTTATCGTTGCATGAGTTTCCGTAGATGTTCATGTCATCGATGTCATGGTACTTGGGGTCTTTGGACTTTCCGGTCCCGTTCTTGCGACGGTAGTCGTTCACATTCGTTCGGAGAGGTACTTGATGACTCCAACGTCTTCGGGGTGACGGTAGTTGTACACGGTCCACGAGACGTCGATCGCTCGGGGTCCGACTTGCGGGTCTTGCCGACATGAGGCGTTTTTGTGTAGACAAACTTGGCACATCCGAAGGGTCACACTTGTCGTCGTGGGAACTTGGTGAATCCGAGGTCTTCGGGGTCGATGGTAGTTGTACATCTCATAGTGGAACTTGACGGGTCCGAATACTCCGGGGTCGTTGTACTTGGGAACAACCAGGGCGGTCTTCCGGTCAACGTGAACAAGAGGCCTTGGCAGGGCACGTCGGATGCAAGAGGAGCCAGGGTTCCTGCCTGCCATGACGGCTTGCGAGATGATGAACGAAGCAGCGGTCCAACGGTACAGGGAATGGGCGCGGGAGGTGCGGAACCGGAGCCGGAAGGCGAGCTCTGGCCGGATCCAGGGCGAGAATGGCGGAGATGGCCGGGCGGGGCAGGAGGCGCGAGCACAGGGACTTGGCGCGGCGGGGCTCCTCAACGCAGGAAGTAGCGGGCGATGGCGCTGGTCGTCGACGGTGAAGGGGCATCGGGACCTGGACGGCTTGCCGACGAGGAGGCGCCATGGCGACCAGGTTCACTGGCAGCAACCTCGCGGGCAGAGGAGATTGGCAAGATGAGGTGCTCGGAGGAGGCAAGTGGGAAAACGCCTCAGGCGCTCGGGGTCGAGTAGAGGCGACAGGAGGAGGGAGCGAGGCTTCTCCCTGGTACGTTGCGAGGAGAGCAAGAGGAGGGAGAGATGGGGATCAGGGAGAGAGCGAGATGGCATCAAGGGCGTGGCGGCGGCCACGAGAACGAGAGAGGGAGAGAGTGCATGAGGGAATCGGGCTAGGTTTAGAGACTGCAGCGGGGCTGATGGGCCTTAGAAGGCTGGCTAGGCCTAGGTGGGCCGCGAGGATGGAGCCGGCTTGGCAGGTTGCAGCTGGGCTGGGAGGCCCAGCCGGCTCTTCTCTCTCCCATCTCCTTCTCTTTACAAAAACGAAGAACTAAGAGAAGGGAAAAGAGAGAAGAGAAGGTTAGAGGAAGAATTTGGGCACGAGGATAATTTTCACGGACTCGGAAAAATGTGCATGGTCCGAGAAAATAGAAAAGGTCAAGTTTGAAAGATTAAATTCAACATCCTTTGAATTTAATTCAAAAGGTTTGAACTAGGACAGGTTTTTCAAAGTGCCCAAAAATGTTGAGAAATTATGTGGAGCTCCGAAAAATGACGAAAGGACATGTGGCAAAGTTTGAGGAGCAACTCGAAGCAGAAAAGACTTGAGAGTTACATTGCAAGTGTGTCACGGTAATTCCACGAGAATGGAAATATTTATAATAGCTCCCTAATATTGGGAGGATATGTTATAAAGAGAATCACCATGTGAATTCCCTCGATTTAAATGGACTGAAGATCCATGCAATTTATTTAGTTGAGTTGCAAAAGATTTATGAGATGATGGCATGATGACATGATCCAATGCACATGATGCAAGGAACCAAACAAATCACACGACGAAACCCGGAAATCCTGGAAGGCATCTGAAGATCCGGTCTTGGGGCGTCACAACACTCCACCACTACGAGAGGATCTCGTCCCGAGATCTAGGATGGCACTGGAGGGAAACGAAAAAGGAAGAGAAGAGGTAAAACTTATTGCTTCTTTGACAAATGAGTGAAACCAAAGAACCTTGCGAGGTTGAACAAATTTAAAGAAGAAAATAACGAAGATGGACGAAGTTGAAAACACTCCGTTAGAAAAGAGGAACAAGGAAGAACAAATTTGGACAGCACTCCGGTTGAAAAGTGATATGAAACTTGATAAGATGAAAAGAACTTGAGCAGAGGGCACAACCCTCCGGTTAAATGGATAAGCATGAAAAGAACATGATCCTCACAACTCGAGAATATGAGAGAAAAGCGAAACATCACAATGCCTCCGTAAGAAGAAAGAAAAAAATAGATCATTGAAAGGATGGAGAAGAAAAGGTCAACTAATGCCACAAATGAGCTTGAAAAAGGCATCCTTAGGATAAGGGTCGAACGGAGTTGTTGGAAAAACAACAACGAAAAGAGTAAGCTTGTTGTGGGCTTATGGAAGACATCTCAAAATTATGAGGTGAAATTCTGCCACAAACAGAAACAATGGATTAGATTGATATCAACAAGGAGACGGGAAACTTATTCCACAGGAGGATAAATGAAGAACTTGGGTCATTTATAAGCACCATAAATAGCAACAATCCTTAGGGAAAGCTTTAGGTGACATATAACCCAAGATAACTCCAACGAAGAGATTGATGGATTGAGAAGAGCTCATGCTAGAAGAGATTGATGGGTTTAACTATCTCATTCTTAACAACAAGTGAATCATGAAACATGAACTCAAATTATCAAGAATGACATAATACCATCTCCAATGATACGGTAGAAAGGATTGCACTTCGGAATGCGAGATGAAGAAATGCTTGAGCTCTTTAGAAAAGAATCTCAATGAACACTTGGAGAAGTAATTATTTCGTTGATGAACCATCATGTAGAACATCCATGAAGAACTCCGATAACAAAAAGGATGATGAAGACGAAAGGAAAAAGAAGTTGAAAACACAAGGTGAAGCCTTGTGATGATTAAAATGGAGCTTCGCGACAAGATAAAGTGGAAACTTGGAACTCCAGAAAAGAAAGATGAGCAAAAGAAACCAAGAATTTTTCAATGAACCTTCGGAATAAGGAATTAATCACTTGGATGAACAAGAATAAGAATTATGTTATGCTTGTCCTTCATCAATTAAATTGATGATAAACAATGGATTTGCCACACTACTTATTCCCGTTGCAAAGGATTGAAGAGAGATATAGCATAAACTTGGGAAAACCTTCAACGAACCACCGGTAGAATTTGAAAGAACGAAAGAATTGATATGATAACCAAGGAAGAGAGATCTTGAACGAACCACCATAAGAATTGAAAACGAACAAAGTAAAGGGGTGAATCACTGGTAAGAATTAGCAAATGTATGAAGATACAAGAGAGAGTTTAGATACAAGATAACAAAGAGATCATGAACTGATTAGAGAATATAATTGAATGATGCACCGGTTAGATTTGGAGAATGTGAGCTGAAAGCTAAAATGAATAAATCTTTTGAAATGATGGGCTTCGTAGAAAACAAACTGAAATACTCTTGAAATGCTCCGGATGGGTGAAAAGAAAATTCTCACAACCGAAACAATTATGAGAGGATGGCACGAAGCTAGAGCCATGAATCTTGAAGAGAATGGAGCAAGATTGGGAGAAAAAATCATCTTGGGTCTTCAAATGTTGAGAATACCAATGAGAAACACCACCAAGAATTGTTGAGATACCCCGGGATGAAAATTAGAAAGTTTGAACCAGCGATGAAAAGAATTTGAAAGATCTTGGAGAAAGACATTTGACTGATGATAATTCATTCTTACGTCAAACTTCGAAATGAAATTTGAGGATAGCTCTGGGAAAATAAGAAGAGTCAGGTAAGATCCTGGGAAAAGACCTGTGGGTTAGGGCCCAATCAAAAGAAACACTGTTGAACGATTGCTTGAAAAGAGAGATTGCACCGGTTGAATTAAAAGGCTTGAATGAGATAACAATCTCGAAATAGGTTGAACGGATCTTGAATGAAAAGACGAGCCTTCTGAGATATCTTCAACACTTAGGAAACAAAAGAATAGTGAGAGGTGAATGATTAAGAGGTGCACCGACATAAGAAAACATTTGAAGCGAGGAAAAGATATGATCGACAAAGCTTGAATTGGATCCACCGGAGAAGATAAAAGAAACAAAGAATGGTGAACTAGAAGCTCCGTTAAAATCGTCATGAGCATCACCGGGTAAGAACATTAACGGAAAAGAATGGAGAGACTTCCCATCGATAAGATGGATACTTGATTAAGATATCTAAGTCCTTGAAGAAAAGGGTGGGAGGGTGGGGAAAAACTAAGGCAATTTGGGACGGATTAAACAACACTGTTGAGAAGACTTAGAGTAGATCTTGTGAATGTTGACAAGATTGGATCCACTAGAAGAGAAGCACACCGGTTGAAAAGAATTGACATGACAATCTCAATGATGAAGAAGGATTGGTATTCACATAGGAGTGTGAGAACACCACTTAGGAAAGGTATGGAATCCACATTTGACTTCGAAGCAACTCGAATACCACAACTGAAAAACAAAACAAAGGATTGGCTCGCAAAATAAGCCGGAACAAACATATGATAGAGATTTCGTCCGAAGTTTTCGTGGTGAGGCCTACACGGGCTCAATCGTACAGCACTATCATGCACAAGGCAGTGCACATGACATACGAAGCGTCCCCGAGTCAGCATAGCCAAGGACTCTTTAATACACAACGAGACCACTGTAAAACCAACGGTGGATAGGCGGACCACTAGACGTCGAACCACAATTTCATATCATACATCTGTCAGAAAGATATCCTAAGAGCTACTTGAATTCCCACTTATAAACTCCCGAAACTATCCCGGTTATGCAATCAGGTGTTGGGGATACAGGGGAAGCATAATATCTCATCCAAAACTAACAAATCCTACATCCAGCTGTATCCATCCTTCAACACATAACCAAGAAACCTTCGGAAATCATGTACCTCAACCTTCGAAAAGCATCCGTTATACAAGTTATGGCAATACTCCCGAACTCCCGCCCCAGTACTGGGTGGCGTCGAGGTTATCTCACCAACAACTGCATTAAAAGAGATTTTCGATGTTGACGAAACTCAGGTATTCCAGAGCTGCAATGATAAAATTGTGACGACAACACCTCGGAGCTTAATTCCTCGGGACACTGCCACAACCCCTAAATTTCAGGAGGCACCAAGAACAGTGTTCTCGTCACAAATCCATCAGAACGATTCCAAGTGTTGGGAAACGTAGCAGAAATTCAAAATTTTCTACGCATCACCAAGATCAATCTATGGAGTAATCTAGCAACAAAGGGAAGGAGAGTGCATCTACATACCCTTGTAGATTGCTAAGCGGAAGCATTCAAGTGAACGGGGTTGATGGAGTCGTACTCGTCATGATCCAAATCATCGATGATCCTAGTGCCGAACGGACGACACCTCCGTGTTCAACACACGTACAGCCCGGT
This sequence comes from Triticum aestivum, assembly GCF_018294505.1. NCBI lineage: Eukaryota > Viridiplantae > Streptophyta > Magnoliopsida > Poales > Poaceae > Triticum > Triticum aestivum. The sequence goes on along the minus strand of NC_057809.1, from coordinate 547,706,611 downwards.
GACATCTCCTACGCCTTGATCCAGCAAGGGGAGAAGGAGAGGTTGGGGAAGACTCCATCCATCAGCAGCACAACAGCGTGGTGGTGGTGGAGGAGCGCGGGACTCCAGCAGGGCTTCGCCAAGCACTACGAGAGACGAGGAGGGAGAGAGGTAGGGCTGCGCCAACAGGGAGAGCAAATCACACGTGTTGGGAAGCCCCATACCTCAAGTATATATAGGGGGAGGGGAGGGGCTGCGCCCCCACCTAGGTTTCCACCCCTAGGGGTGGCGGCCAGCCCTAGATGCCATCTAGGGGGCGGCCAAGGGGGGATAGAGGGGGGCGCACCACTAGGCGGGCCTTAGGCCCATCTGAGCCTAGGGTTTCCCCCTTTTCCCTTCTCTCTTTGCCTTGGGCCCTGGTGGGGGGCGCACCAGCCCATTTGGGGCTGGTCCCCTCTCACACTTGGCCCACGCAGCCCTCTGGGGCTGGTAGCCCCACCTGGTGGACCCCCGGGACCCTCCCGGTGGTCCCGGTACGTTACCGATAGCACCCGAAACTTTTCCGGTGACCAAAATAGGACTTCCCATATATAAATCTTTACCTCCGGACCATTCCGGAACTCCTCGTGATGACCGGGATCTCATTCGGGACTCCGAACAACATTCGATAACCGCGTACATACTTTCCCTATAACCCTAGCGTCATCGAACCTTAAGTGTGTAGACCCTACGGGTTCGGGAACCATGCAGACATGACCGAGACACCTCTCCGGCCAATAACCAACAGCGGGATCTGGATACCCATGTTGGCTCCCACATGTTCCACGATGATCTCATCGGATGAACCACGATGTCGAGGATTCAATCAATCCCGTATTCAATTCCCTTTGTCTAGTGGTACGATACTTGCCCGAGATTCGATCGTCGGTATCCCGATACCTTGTTCAATCTCGTTACCGGCAAGTCTCTTTACTCATTCCGTAACACATCATCCCGTGATCAACTCCTAGATCACATTGTGCACATTATGATGATGTCCTACCGAGTGGGCCCAGAGATACCTCTCCGTTTACACGGAGTGACAAATCCCAGTCTCGATTTGTGCCAACCCAACAGACACTTTCGGAGATACCTGTAGTGAACCTTTATAGCCACCCAGTTACGTTGTGACGTTTGGCACACCCAAAGCACTCCTACGGTATCCGGGAGTTTCACAATCTCATGGTCTAAGGAAATGATACTTGACATTAGAAAAGCTTTAGCATACGGACTACACGATCTTTGTGCTAGGCTTAGGATTGGGTCTTGTCCATCACATCATTCTCCTAATGATGTGATCCCGTTATCAACGACATCCAATGTCCATGGTCAGGAAACCGTAACCATCTATTGATCAACGAGCTAGTCAACTAGAGGCTTACTAGGGACATGGTGTTGTCTATGTATCCACACATGTATCTGAGTTTCCTATCAATACAATTCTAGCATGGATAATAAATGATTATCATGAACAAGGAAATATAATAATAACCAATTTATTATTGCCTCTAGGGCATATTTCCAACAGTCTCCCACTTGCACTAGAGTCAACAATCTAGTTCACATCGCCATGTGATTAACACTCATAGGTCACATCGCCATGTGACCAACATCCAAGAGTCTACTAGACTCAGTGATCTAGTTCACATCACTATGTGATTAACACTCAAAGAGTTCTGAGTTTGATCATGTTATGCTTGTGAGAGAGGTTGTAATCAACGGGTCTTGCCATATTCAGATCCCTATGTATTTCACAAAACTTTATGTCATATCGTAGATGCTGCTACCACGTTCCACTTGGAGCTATTCCAAATTGTTGCTCCCTTATACGTATTCGGTATCTCTACTCAGAGCTATCCGGATAGGTGTTAAGCTTGCATCGACGTAACTCTTTACGTCGAACTCTTTATCACCTCCATAACGGAGAAACATTTCCTTATTCCTCTAAGGATAATTTTGACCGCTATCTGGTGATCCAATCCTAGATCACCTTTGTACCCTCTTGCCAGACATGTGGCAAGGCACACATCTGGTGCGGTACTCAGCATGGCATACCGTATAGAGCCTATGACAAAAGCATAGGGGACGACCTTCGTCCTTCCTCTTTCTTCTGCCGTGGTCAATCTTTGAGTCTTACTCAACTTCACACCATACAACTCAGGTAAGAACCACTTCTTTGACTGATCTATTTTGAACTCCTTCAAAAACATGTCAAGGTGTGCGTTCTTTGAAAGTATCATCAGGCGTCTTGATCTATCTCTATAGATCTTGATGCCCAATTTGTAAGCAGCTTTATCCAGGTCTTCCTTTGAAAAACACTCTTCAAACAACCATTTATTCTTTCCAAAAATTCTACATTATTTCGGATCTTACAATATGTCATCCACATATACTTATCAGAAATGTTGCCTAGTTTAACATGGTGGCATCATCTTGCATGTGTAACAACTCTAAAATATGGTTTAGGGCAGAACAGGACCAAACCTAATATATGCACATGAGGAGTTTCCGGATTTGTTGTTTGTTATTTTCGACCTCATTTAAATTTGCCTAGATAGATAGTTTCTTTATGCTTCACCTCTTGCCTGTTTAACAACATTTAATATTGTTGGGTACCTAAACGAGAGATCGAACTAAATAATTTGAATGTGGTGTTTCGTCAATATGCATCCCGATGCATATTGAGCTCCATTTAACTTGTAGTATTGTTTGTGCATTTTTGCCATGCCATACTTCATTAAACCGGACATGCATCATACTTGATTGTGCATCATGCCATGTTCATGTCGTGGTTGTTTACTATGTTGTGTGCTTCTTTTCGGTGTTGCTTCTTCGGGTTGGTTCCGTTAAGGTCGCGTTTGTGAGGACCCGTTCGTCTACGTCCGTTTGTCTTCTTCATGGACTCGTTCTTCTTCCTTGCGGGATTTCAGGCAAGATGATCATACCCTCGAAATCACTTCTATCTTTGCTTTGCTAGATGCTCGCTCTTTTGCTATGCCTATGCTACGATGCCTACCACTTGCTTATCATGCCTCCCATATTGTTCAACCAAGCCTCTAGCCCACCTTGTCCTAGCAAACCGTTGTTTGGCTATGTTACTGCTTTGCTCAGCCCCTCTTATAGCGTTGTTAGTTGCAGGTGAAGATTGAAGTTTGTTCCTTGTTGGAACATGGAGATGTTGTTCCTTGTTGGAACATGTTTACTTGTTGGGATATCACAACATCTCTTATTTAATTAATGCATCTATATACTTGGTAAAGGGTGGAAGGCTCGGCCTTATGCCTGGTGTTTTGTTCCACTCTTGCCGCCCTAGTTTCCGTCATATCGGTGTTATGTTCCCGGATTTTGCGTTCCTTACTCGGTTGGGTGATAATGGGAACCCCTTGATAGTTCGCCTTGATTAAAGCTTTTCCAGCAATGCGCAACCTTGGTTTTACCATTTGCCACCTAGCCTTTTCTTTCCCTTGGGTTCTGTAGACTCAAGGGTCATCTTTATTTTAACCCCCCGGGCCAGTGCTCCTCTGAGTGTTGGTCCAAACTGTCAGCCGCCGGTGGCCACCAGGGGCAACTCTGGGTTGGCCTACCGGAAGTTAAGACAATCTGAGTGTGCCCTGAGAACGAGATATGTGCAGCTCCTATCGGGATTTGTCGGCACATTCGGGCGGTGTTGCTGGATTGGTTTTAACTTGTCGAAGTGTCTTGTAGAACCGGGATACCGAGTCTGATCGGAATGTCTCGGGAGAAGGTCTATTCCTTCGTTGACCATGAGAGCTTGTCATGGGCTAAGTTGGGACACCGCTGCAGGGATTTGAACTTTCAAAAGCCGTGCCCGCGGTTATGGGCAGATGGGAATTTGTTAATGTCCGATTGTAGAAAACCTGAAGTGGATCTTAATTAAAATACATCAACCGCGTATGTAACCGTGATGGTCTCTTCTCGGTGGAGTCCGGGAAGTGAACACGGTGTTGGAGTTATGCTTGACGTAGGTTGTTCTAGGACCACTTCTTGATCATAGATTCTCGACCGTGCTTTTGCCTTCTCTTTTCGCTCTCATTTGCGTATGTTAGCCACCATATATGCTAGTCACTTGCTGCAGCTCCACCTCATACCTTTTACCCTTCCTATAAGCTTAAATAGTCTTGATCGCGAGGGTGCGAGATTGCTGAGTCCCCGTGACTCACAAATACTTCCAAAACTAGTTTGCAGGTGCCGATGTTACCGAGCAGGTGACGCAACCAAGCTCAAGGAGGAGCTCGATGAAGATCTTGTCCGTTGTCTTATTTCGCTCTAGTTGATCAGTAGTGGAGCCCAGTTGGGGTCGATCGGGGACCTTGTCACATTTGGGGTAGTCTTCTTTTATTTTGGTTCCGTAGTCGGACCTTGATTGTATTTGGATGTTGTAATGCTTTATTCATGTATTTGTGTGAAGTGGCGATTGTAAGCCAACTATGTATCTCTTTCCCTCATGTATTACATGGGTTGTGTGAAGATTACCTCACTTGCGACATTGCTTTCAATGCGGTTATGCCTCTAAGTCGTGCTTCGACACGTGGGAGATATAGCCACATCGAGGGCGTTACAAGTTGGTAATCAGAGCCTTCCCCGACCTTAGGAGCCCCACTGCTTGATCGTTTTTAGCAGCCGTTGTTGAGTCTAGAAATTTTTTTGAGTCAATTAGGAATTATATATCGGAGAGTTTAGGATTTCTTTTTAGTCCCAGTCCCTTGATCGCTCTGGTTAGGCATCCTGACGTAGAGTTTTGACTCTTCTCTTCTCAAATTTCACTAAAAAAATTTAGGATCACGCGGGTATCTTGGAATTGTTCCGATGGTTTTGTGACGAGAACATTGTTCTTGGTGCCTCCTGTCATTTAGGGGTTGTGGCAGTGTCCCGGGGAGTTGAGCTCCGAGGTGTTGTCGTCACAATTTTATCATTGCAGTTCTGGAATACCTGAGTTTAGTTTCGTCGACATCAAAAATCTCTTTTATGCAGTTGTTGGTGAGATAACCTCGACGCCACCCAGTACTGGGGCGGGAGTTCGGGAGTATTGCCATAACTTGTATAACGGATGCTTTTCAAAGGTTGAGGTAGATGATTTCCGAAGGTTTCTTGGTTATGTGTTGAAGGATGGATACAGCTGGATGTAGGATTTGCTAGTTTTGGGTGAGATATTATGCTTCCCCTATATCCCCAACACCCGATTGCATAACCGGAAAATTTCGGGAGTTTATAAGTGGGAATTCAAGTAGCTCTTAGGATATCTTTCCGACAGATGTATGATATGAAATTGGGGTTCGACGTCTAGTGGTCCGCCTATCCACGGTTGGTTTTACAGTGGTCTGTTGTGTCTTAAAGATTCCTTGGCTATGCCGACTCGGGGACGCTTCGTATGTCATGTGCACTGCCTTGTACATGATGGTGTTGTACGATCGAGCCCGTGTAGGCCCCACCACGAAAACTTCGGACGAAATCTCTATCATATGTTTGTTCTGTCTTATTTTGCAAGCCAATCCTTTGTTTTGTTTTTGAGTTGTGGTATTCGAGTTGCTTCAATGTCAAGTGTTGATTCCATACCTACCCCAAATGGTGTTCTCATACTCCGATGTGAATACCAATCCTTCATGATCATCGATATTGTCATGTCAATCCTTTTCTACTGGCGTGTTTCTCTTCAAGTGGATCCGATCATTTCAACATCCGCAAGATCAAGTATCAGTTCTTCTCAACGGTGTTTGTTTCATTCGTTCCAAGTTGTCTTTGTTTTCCCGCCCACCCACCCTTTTTCTTCGACAACTCAGATTTCTTAATCTAGTATCATCTTATTAATGAGAAGCCTCTCCATTATTTTTCCTTCAATATTCTTATCCGGTGATTCTCATGAAGATCCTAACGGAGCTTCTAGTTTATCTTTCTTCATTCTTTTTCTTCTCCGGTGGATTCTAGTCAAGCTTTGCTGATCATAGCCTTTCCTCGTTTCAAATGCTTTCTCATGCCGGTGCAATTCTTAATCATTCCCCACTTGCTATTCATTTGTTCCAGAGTGCTGAAGATATCTCGAAGATTCGTGTTTCCACTCTTCTTTCATTCAAGCTATTTCAAGGTCCTATCTCATTTAAGCCATTTAATTCTACTGGTGCAATCTCTCCTTCAAATTGTTCAACGGTGTTTCTTTTGAGTGGTCCCTAACCCACAGGTCTTTTCCCAGGATCTTACCTGTCTCTTCTAATTTTTCCCGGTGTTACTCTCAAATTCTTTTCCAAGTTTGACGTACGAATGAGTTATCATCAGTCAAATGCCTTTCTCCTAGATCTTCCAAATTCTTTTCATCATTGGCTCAACCTCTTTATTTCGATTCTTCCGGAGTGTCTAAACAATTCATGGTGGTGTTCCTCATCGTCATTCTCTGCGTTTGAAGACCGAATAAGAATTTTACCTCCATATTTTATCCGTTCTCTCAGAGATTCGTGGTTCTAGTTCGAGGCCATCCTCTCTTAATTGTTTTGATTGTGTAAATTCTTTTCACCTATCCAGAGCAATTCAGGAGACTTCTCAGTTTGATTATCCGGAGCCCATCTTCGAAGATTTATTCATTCCAGCTTTCAGCTCTCATACTCTAAATCATACCAGTGCTTAAATCAAGTATTCTCTAATCAGTTTATGATCTCTTCATTCTCATGTATCTAAATACTCTCAAGCATCTTCGTTCATTTTATAATTCTTCCTGGTGTTTCTTTATCTTCTCTTCATTCATTTTTAATTCTTCGGGTGGTTCTTCCAAGATTCTTCTTCCGTCGTTTATCATATCAATGCATTCGTGTTTTTCCAAATCCTACCGTTGGTTCGTCGAAGACCTTCCCAAGTTGACGCTATGTCTATCTTAATCCTTTCTACGGGAATAAGTACTATGCCAAATCCACTGTTTGTCATCAATTTAACTGATGAAGGATAAGCATAATGTAATTCTTATTCTTGTTTCATCGATTAAATTCAATTCCTTATTCTGGAGGTTCATCAAATTCGCGGTTTCACTTGATTCATCTTTCTTTTCCCGGAGTTCCAAGTTTTCTCAATTATTTCACCACGGAGATTCATCTAAATCGTTACAAGGATTCAACTTGTGTTTTTGACTTCTCTTTCCTTTCGTTTGACCATTCTTTTGTTTACCGGAGTTCTTCATGGAGGCTCTACATGACGATTCATAAAGGATTTAATTCCTTCTCGAAGTGTTCATTGAGATTCTTTTCATAGGAGTTCAAGCATTCTTCATCTTGTAATCCGGAGTGCAGTTCTTCTTATCTAATCTTTTGAGGTGGTGTTATGTCATTGTTGTCAATTTGAGTTCGTGTTTCATGATTCACATCTTGTCAAGAATGAGATATTTTAAATCCATCAATCTCTTCATTGGAATTATCTTGGGTTATATTTCACCTAAAGCCTTCCCTAAGGTTTGTTGCTATCTATGGTGCTTATAAATGATCCAAGTCCTTCATTTATCCTTTCCGGTGCGATATACTTTCTCGTCTCCTTGTTCTTATCAATCAAATTCTTTCCTGTGAGTAGCAGGTTGTCACCTCATAATTTGAGATGTATTCCATAAGACCATATCAAATTTATTGTTTTCGTTGTTGGTTTTCCAACAACTCCGTTCTAGCATTTGTTGTAACCGTGCTCTCTCAAGATCTTGTTTCCCTGCGTTCCGGAGGCATTGTGATGTTGCTCTCTGCAACCCATCTTCTTGTTTTGTCAGGATCGTGTTCTTTTCGTGCTTATCCATTTAACTAGAGTGTGTCCCCGCTACTCAAGTTCTTTCATTTTATCATGTCTTGCATCCCTTCTCAACCGGAGTGCTGTTCGAGTTTGTTCTTCCTTGTTCCTCTTTCTTAACGGAGTGCTTTCAACTTTGTTCTTCTCCATGGCTTTCTTTCTTTCTTTTTGCTCAACCTCTGAAGGCTTGTGGTTTCACTCGTTTGTCAAAGAAGTAACTTAGTTTTACCTCTCCTCTTTTCTCTTCCGTTTGTTCCTTCGGTGCCATTCTAGATCTCGGGACGAGATCCTCTCGTAGTGGTGGAGTGTTGTAACGCCCCGAGACCGATGTGCCAGGTGTCCTCCAGTTATTCGCCGTCGTTGCCATGTCATGTGCTTGCGTGTTGCATCTTGTCATGTCATCATGTGCATTGCATCATCATGTTTTCAAAACTTGCATCCGTCTGGGTTTCCCCAGTTCCGTCCGTTGTCCGTTCTGATCCCAACCTCACTTTCACGCGCCCGCGGCATGTCCGAAATAATATTTTATAAGTGGCCGGAAAATGTTCTCGGAATGGGATGAGAGTTGACGTGTGGTCTTATTATAGTGTAGATAGACCGCGTGTCAAGTTTCATCGCATTCAGAGGTCGTTTGACGCCCCAACGATTAACTATAGCGGCAGTATAGCCGGTCTAACGTAGGACGTTTTCGGTCTCCAAAAACTATTGCCGGGTTTTCCCTCTCTTTCCTCTCTAGCCCATCTACACAGCCCACCTAGGCCCAGACTACTCCTCCTCGTGCCTGGAACCGTCCGATCGTGATCCGAGGGTCCGAAAATGGATGAAAGCCCCTAACCCTAGACCCCTGCCTATTTAAGAAGCCCCCTTGCCATTTTCGGGTGCCCCTAGCCTTCCCCTACCCTCAGCCGCCGCATCCCCCTCGAAAACCGCACCACCAGACAGATCCATCCACCTCCTCCTCGTTTTCTGGCGAACTCCACCTCCACCTCGCCACTTGGCAGTGTCCCATTGGCTGCGCCGCCACCCCGCACCGCCCGTGGCCAATTGAGCGAGGACACGTCGCCTCTCGAGCGCCCCACTTCGCCCCGGCCCTCAGGGCCCATCTGAAGCCCGCCCGGGCCCGGAACCGCGTGGCCGCACGCAGCGCAGGAGCGCTCGCCCCGCACCTCCAGTCTTCCGCGTGGGAACCTCTAGCTTCGTCTCCCGCAACCTGCCGCGTCCACCCCGTCGCTCGCCGGAGTCGCTGCCGGCGATCCACTCCGGTCAGATCAGCACTGCTGCCTCGCCTCCCCGTCGCCCTCTCCTTCTCTTTTTCGGCCTCACTTCTCTCTCTCCCTTCCCCTGCAGAGCCGTCCTGGACGAGTCCCACCTCACCGGATCCCGCATCCCTAGTGCCGCCGATCACTTCTGTCACCGGATGTGGAACCTCCGTCCTCGGATCCGCCCATCCCCGTCGTCCGGCAGGTTCCCGTCGACCCAGTCGCCGCCGTCATGCCGAGTTCGCTGCCATCCGCCATTGTTGCTATGCTTCTATCGAACAGACGTCGATGCACCCAGTCGTTCGCGTTGATCGTTCCTGGGCCGCCACCTCCTCATCGGGCCTGCTAGCCCAAGGACGCGCCAGAGCCTGCCAGCCTTGCCTCCCACCGACCGGGCCTTGGCCCATGGGTGAGCTCCCCGCAGCCCCTCCTCTCTGTTGGCCCAGTTCAGCAGATTCGGCCCTATAGTGTTTTTTCCTCTCGACGGATTTAATCAATTATCCCAGGATTTACTGTTTTGTAGAAAAACCCTCATAGTACATGCATATAATAACTTAATAACTAAGCATCATATGGAAAAACTTAATATATGAAACTTGCTTAGAATTTTGTGTAGATTAATAATTTGCCACTTTCATCTATGTTCAAAATGTTTAAAATGATGTTTGTTTAAATTTGCCCCTATGCCATGCTAAAATGATTTATTTCATAACTAAATAACCGTAACTCCGAATTTATTAAACTTTATATGTAAATGGGGTAGAATTTTGCCTAGTTTAACATGGTGGCATCATCTTGCATGTTTAACAACTCCAAAATATGGTTTAGGGCAGAACAGGACCAAACCTAATATATGCACATGAGGAGTTTCCGGATTTGTTGTTTGTTATTTCCGGTCTCATTTAAACTTGCCTAGATAGATAGTTTCTTTATGCTTCACCTCTTGCCTGTTTAACAACATTTAATATTGTTGGGTACCTAAACGAGATCGAACTAAATAATTTGAATGTGGTGTTTCGTCAATATGCATCCCGATGCATATTGAGCTCCATTTAACTTGTAGTATTGTTTGTGCATTTTTGCCATGCCATGCTTCATTAAACCGGACATGCATCATACTTGATTGTGCATCATGCCATGTTCATGTCGTGGTTGTTTACTATGTTGTGTGCTACTTTCCGGTGTTGCTTCTTCGGGTTGGTTCCGTTAAGGTCGCGTTTGTGAGGACCCGTTCGTCTACGTCCGTTTGTCTTCTTCATGGACTCGTTCTTCTTCCTTGCGGGATTTCAGGCAAGATGATCATACCCTCGAAATCACTTCTATCTTTGCTTTGCTAGATGCTCGCTCTTTTGCTATGCCTATGCTACGATGCCTACCACTTGCTTATCATGCCTCCCATATTGTTCAACCAAGCCTCTAACCCACCTTGTCCTAGCAAACCGTTGTTTGGCTATGTTACCGCTTTGCTCAGCCCCTCTTATAGCGTTGTTAGTTGCAGGTGAAGATTGAAGTTTGTTCCTTGTTGGAACATGGAGATGTTGTTCCTTGTTGGAACATGTTTACTTGTTGGGATATCACAACATCTCTTATTTAATTAATGCATCTATATACTTGGTAAAGGGTGGAAGGCTCGGCCTTATGCCTGGTGTTTTGTTCCACTCTTGCCGCCCTAGTTTCCGTCATATCGGTGTTATGTTCCCGGATTTTGCGTTCCTTACGCGGTTGGGTGATAATGGGAACCCCTTGATAGTTCGCCTTGATTAAAGCTTTTCCAGCAATGCGCAACCTTGGTTTTACCATTTGCCACCTAGCCTTTTCTTTCCCTTGGGTTCTGTAGACTCAAGGGTCATCTTTATTTTCACCCCCCCGGGCCAGTGCTCCTCTGAGTGTTGGTCCAAACTGTCAGCCGCCTGTGGCCACCAGGGGCAACTCTGGGCTGGCCTACCGGAAGTTAAGACAATATGAGTGTGCCCTGAGAACGAGATATGTGTAGCTCCTATCGGGATTTGTCGGCACATTCGGGCGGTGTTGCTGGATTGGTTTTAACTTGTCGAAGTGTCTTGTAGAACCGAGATACCGAGTCTGATCGGAATGTCTCGGGAGAAGGTCTATTCCTTCGTTGACCGTGAGAGCTTGTCATGGGCTAAGTTGGGACACCCCTGCAGGGATTTGAACTTTCGAAAGCCGTGCCCGCGGTTATGGGCAGATGGGAATTTGTTAATGTCTGGTTGTAGAAAACCTGAAGTGGATCTTAATTAAAATACATCAACCGCGTATGTAACCGTGATGGTCTCTTCTCGGTGGAGTCCGGGAAGTGAACACGGTGTTGGAGTTATGCTTGACGTAGGTTGTTCTAGGATCACTTCTTGATCATAGATTCTCGACCGTGCTTTTGCCTTCTCTTCTCGCTCTCATTTGCGTATGTTAGCCACCATATATGCTAGTCGCTTGCTGCAGCTCCACCTCATACCTTTTACCCTTCCTATAAGCTTAAATAGTCTTGATCGCGAGGGTGCGAGATTGCTGAGTCCCTGTGACTCACAGATACTTCCAAAACCAGTTTGCAGGTGCCGACGTTACCAAGCAGGTGACGCAACCAAGCTCAAGGAGGAGCTCGATGAAGATCTTGTCCGTTGTCTTATTTCGCTCTAGTTGATCAGTAGTGGAGCCCAGTTGGGGGCGATCCGGGACCTTGTCGCATTTGGGGTAGTCTTCTTTTATTTTGGTTCCGTAGTCGGACCTTGATTGTATTTGGATGTTGTAATGCTTTATTCATGTATTTGTGTGAAGTGGCGATTGTAAGCCAACTATGTATCTCTTTCCCTTATGTATTACATGGGTTGTGTGAAGATTACCTCACTTGCGACATTGCTTTCAATGCGGTTATGCCTCTAAGTCGTGCTTCGACATGTGGGAGATAATAGCCGCATCGAGGGCGTTACACGATACCTGTCTGGTACCCCGAAGAAGACGTCCGAAGACTGGCCTTCGGAGTGGTTTTACATGGAGGACGTCCCCCTTCCAGACCCTGTTCGGAGGGGTCTTCCTGAGTTCAACAATGCTCCTCTGAAGAAACGCCGAAGTTGGCGCCCACGGAGCCCCAGGAGGAAGACAACGAAGAAGTCATTTACCTGATGGACCGGATTAAAGTGCTGGCTCAATCAGGATTGACAATAATTGAGGTTATGTCAATATGCATAATGCGGGGGGTGCAGCCACTTCAATATCGAGGGCACCCCCTATGGTGTTTTAACGGGGAAGATGATGCCACCCTCTGCGGGCGTAAGGGACCGGACTCCGCTGTTGTTTTAGCAAAAATTCTGTCCGAGTTGTTCAAGGGAGAGGAAGAGGAGTTCATCTGTATTAAGCCACAGGATGGATTCTCCATGTACAACCCTCCAAGCTGGGTGAGCTGTCAATCTTTGCTCCCAACCTTCCTGCATTCTTCGTCGTAAATACTCACCTTGCCGTTTCACGGCAGGAACTGCGAAAAGCTGTGAGGGAGGTCAACAGCCCACCTCCACAACTGGAGGACCCTGACCGGGCCCTCGATCCCGGACTCAAAGAGGATCCAGACATATTTGTGGAGCTGATAGACAGGAAATTCTATCAATTGAGCTGCGATGACGCCATGGTGGCCATAACGACCGACTATCTTGGGCTACTCCCTGCATCGCATGTAAGAAAAAACCGGAGTTCCAACTTCCAAAAAGGATCCTCTTTTACACACTTCACCTACCGTACACATATGGTGTCTTACAGGGAAGGCCTTCGGGACGCCATGCCGAACCCACAGCTACTCGCCAACAAGGGGCACCGAAGCTGGGTAGGCCAAAAAGGAAGGCGATAAGGACGGAGACGCCGACGCAGAGGTATGACACAAAGCATCGCTCCGCGGTAGTTGTCTTTCTTAAAATATAATGACGTCCATGTTTCCTAGTGGAAAAAACGCTCGCGGGACTATATCCAGAGAGGCTGCCGATCACGCCTCCACTAGTCGGGCTCCAGGGCTGGACATAGAGGCGGAGGCTAACACGGGGCGGACGCCGGATGCTCCTCCTATAGAGGATGCAGACAGACTATCCGCTACAAATTCCGAAGTGGAGAGCGCCATGAATCACAGGCGTCGCCGGGCCGTACTCCGTGACGCTTGTTTCTCCCAAGAGGCATTCAATGCCTTCAACTCAGGAGACACGTACATCCGTGCTGCTCAAAATGGTCTAGCCAGAGCCACGAACCAGTATGTAAGGGATATACGGGTAAGAAAATCTGACGATTATATGTATCAGTAGCCCCTGAGACTTGAAACAATTGACGCAACTGATTTAAGGATCATTATTTGTGCAGGTTCTCACAGAGAAGAATTCCTGACTGTCTCAAGAGCTGGAAGAGTGTAAGGCCCAGCTAGGGGCCGCTGTTACCATGTTGAAGGAGTCCGAGAAGGGCCCCTCTGGTAACACTTGTTTGCATTGCAAAGAATACAGGTACCAGGTAGTATACGACATGCATGCAAATCTAACAATAGATGTCGCAGATGACCCCAGAGTGAATCCGGAGGCCATGGCGGTGAATGCGGGACGTGCTGATCGACAGCTAAATGCTGGCGAGCACATGCTTACACGAGTCAGGAAGGAGAAAAATAATCTCCATGACGCCGATATCCGGCTGGGCGTGGAACTGAAAGATGTCCGAGCCTAGCTTGAGGACTCTGTGAAGGAGAATAAGCGGCTTCGGCACGGCATTTTTAGTAAGTGCTTGAATGAACTTTTTAAAGGAGTTTGGCGAAGAAGCCGGCTAACAGAGTTATGTCTGCAGGTATGCTGATGGGTCGTCCTACGGAGGAGATGCCTGGGTCTTCGGGTGATCTTCTACCAGAGCTCTCACAACTGCACGACCAAGTTCGACAGGTGATGCAGGGTATTGCCCAAGCCTTGTGGCCATCCGCGTCCCCGCCAGGAGGCATGGGGGAGCTTATAGAGAAGCTCAAGGGAGCGCGGCGGCGCTTCCGATTATGGAAGATATCAGCCTGCCGACAAGGTGCAAGGGAAGCCTGAGCTATGGTGAAGACGCAATATACCAAAGCTGACACAAACCACATGACCGAGGTCGGACCTGTGGGGCCCGATGGGAAGGAGATCCCCGTCAGTTTAGTGTATGACCAAGTAGAATTATCCGCAAAGTATTCCCAACAGGATTGTAGGCTAGACAGGCTGTTGGATGGTATAGAAGAAGAATTTAATCAGTCTTAGTGACTGTGTACTTCAAATGACATATGTGATGTCCTAGCCGGATTGTAAATCATTTGTCATGGCAGACCTTTTCGCTTCGACCTCTGGACCCGATAGTCTGGAGTGTATCCGAATACCCGCTCGGTTATGTAAAAACCGGGGTATGCATGGAAACCGGGCGTAGGGGTCATAAGTGCTTGAATAGACAAGTACCCAACTAGCTATGTTATATTACATGGGTAGTAATAAACATCTTCCAGGGAGAATAGTTCCGTTAAGGGTTCCTTTCCCTGGGTACGCATACCCTAATGTGCATGTCCGAACTGCGAAAAGAGACGCAGGCTATAAACATCTGGGGGCATGTGTCAAATTAAATAAAAGTGATCTTTTATTCACCGACCGAATATTCCCTTAAGAACGCTAGCTTTCGGCTTCACCCAGTCTGAGGTACACATCCGGCTGACCCGGCAGTAACAATGGTAGAGGTGCTCCCCTTATGCCCTAGCCGAATTAACGGGAACATAGGGCATAAATACAAGAGCCAGGCAACCCAGCTTGGCCAAAACTTAAGTCATATTGATGCATATAATGGCAAAAAAAGGTACATGCGGAAGAGTAACACATGTGTGGGACATAAAGCCCAGAAAAATAGTTAGATTAAGCTTCTGTACAAGAAGCCCCCAGGTATAATGAGCGCGGTTAGCGCATCAAGATTGTGTAAACAAGACACAAGTTTAGCCTTTTAGGGCCTTGAGGAGAAATAAAAAGAGAGAAAGAGTGAAAAGACAGATATGCAAAAAATTGTCGGAGGTAAGGAGACGAACATAGAGTCCGGCACTAGGCGTAGAATCTTCGGAGTCTGGCTGCGTTCTATGGGTTTGGCTCGAGTCGATTGTCCGATGCATCCCGCAGACAGTACGGTCCACCGGTCAGAACCTGGTCAATAATGAAGGGACCTTCCCATTTGGGCTTGAGCTTGTTCTTTTTCTTCTCCGGCAGGCGTAGAACTAGTTCGCCAACGTTATAGGTTTTGGACCGCACTTCTCTGCTTTGACACCTTTGAGCCTGTTGCTGATAGAATGCGGAACGAGCTTTTGCCATGTCGCGCTCCTCCTCCAGGGCGTCCAAACTGTCCTGCCGATCAAGCTCGGCCTCTTTTTCTTCGTACATGCGCACTCGAGGTGAGTCATGAATTATGTCGCAAGGCAGAACTGCCTCTGTGCCGTACACCATAAAAACGGTGTGTATCCGGTAGTGCGATTCGGCATGGTCCGCAGCCCCCATAGTACGGAGTCGAGCTCCTCTACTCAGTGCGTGTTTGATTCCTTTAAGGACCGCACTAATCTGGGTTTAATGCCGCTCATGATAAGACCATTTGCTCGCTCGACTTGACCATTAGTTTGCGGGTGATAGATAGAAGCATAATCGAGCTTGATGCCCATGTTGCTGCACCAAATTTTCACCTCGTCGGCTGTAAAGTTCATGCCGTTGTCAGTGATGATGCTGTGGGGGATGCCATAACGGTGTATAACCCCGGATATGAAGTCTATCACCGGTCCAGATTCAGTTGTTTTGACAGGTTTGACTTCTACCCATTTGGTGAATTTATCCACCATGACCAGTAAGTATTTTTTCTTATGGGTTCCCCTTTAAGGGGTCCGACCATATCAAGCCCCCCAGACCGCAAAGGGCCAAGTAATGGGGATTGTTTGGAGCGCAGTAGGAAGCACATGGCTTTGGTTTGCAAAAAGCTGGCAACTGACGCAATGTTGGACCAGATGCTGCGCATCTGCCCGGGCCGTCGGCCAATAGAAACCTGTACAGAAGGCCTTGCTTACAAGGGCCCGGGCTGCGGCGTGATGGCCGCCGAGTCCAGCATGGATTTCTCCCAAAAGCTTCCGCCCTTCCTCTTCAGGGATGCACCTTTGAAGGACTCTGGTTGTGCTTTTCTTATAAAGCTCTCTGTCAGTGTCAAAACCGGTGGATCTCGGGTAGGGGGTCCCGAACTGTGCGTCTAGGCTGGATGGTAACAGGAGGCAGGGGGCACGAAGTTTTACCCAGGTTCGGGCCCTCTTGATGGAGGTAAAACCCTACGTCCTGCTTGATTAATATTGATGATATGGGTAATACAAGAGTTGATCTACCACGAGATCAGAGAGGCTAAACCCTAGAAGCTAGCCTATGGTATGATTGTTGATGTGTATGTTGTCCTACGGACTAGAACCCTCCGGTTTATATAGACACCGGATAGGGTTAGGGTTACATAGAGTCGGTTACAATATTAGGAGATCTGAACATCCGTATCGCCAAGCTTGCCTTCTACACCAAGGAAAATCCCTTCCGGACACGGGACGGAGTCTTCAATCTTGCATCTTCATAGTCCAGGAGTCCGGCTGAAGGTATAATTCGGCTATCCGAACACCCCCTAATCCAGGACTCCCTCAGTAGCCCCTGAACCAGGCTTCAATGACGATGAGTCCGGCGCGCAAATTGTCTTCGGCATTGCAAGGAGGGTTCCTCCTCCAAGCACTTCATAGAAGATTTTGAACACAAATATAGTGTCCTTCTCTGCAAAATAAGTTTCCACATATTGCCATAGAGAGAATAATAATATTAACACAAATCTAATATGCTGACGTATTCCGTGGTGCGACACGCCACGGCCAAGCCTTTATCTAAATCGTTTCATTATCCCACCTCAGCGCGTTATGCGAGGCGGTTTCCTTGGCACGTCTTATCAAAGCAGAGATCGTGTCCCTTTATTCCAGGATTCTCATCAATACGGGCGTGGGTAACCCAACCACGCCTTTGATTATGGCGCTTGGAGATAAGCAAGTTTTACCAGGCTGGTGGGGGCATTTAGCCGCGCCCACCCATATAATGGGATAATGATCCACCTTTTCACCCACGCCTTCTTCCTCCTTTGCCTATCCATTCTTGCACACTCGAGCTCCAGCGCCCAAGTCCGCACTACCACCTCGACCTTCTCCAGTCATGTCCAGAGTGGGAGGCAAGTGGATGGTTTCCTCCGTCACGGAGGGACACATAAAAAAGCTAAGGAAGGCCGGATATCTGGCCAGCAACATCGCGCACCGACTCCTCGAGAAGGGGCAGCTCATCCCCACTCCTAGGCCCCATGCGAGGGTGATATTTCTCCCCCATTTCCTCCACGGACTGGGCTTCCCTCTGCATCCATTTGTCCGGGGGCTCATGTTCTACTACGACCTGGATTTCGACGATCTGGCCCCGAACTTCATCCTCAACACCTCGGCGTTTATCGTCGTGTGTGAGGCTTTCCTCCGCATCCGCCCTCATTTCGGCTTATGGCTAAAGACCTTCAATGTCAAGCCGAAGGTGGTGCGCGACAGCCAGGCGGAGTGCGGCGGTGCCATGGTTGGCAAGATGGCCAACGTCCTGTGTCTCGAGGGCTCCTTTGTGGAGACCCTGAAGGGGTGGCAATCGGGGTGGTTTTACATCACCGAGCCATGCGACCCCGAATGGGTCGCAGCCCCCGAGTTTCGGTTCGGACCCCCTACGCGGCTCACCTCCTGGAAGGAGACCGGCCTATCGTGGGGTAAAAAAGGAGAGCTGACCGGACTCCAAACATGCATCCAAACCCTAGTGGACAAGAAGCTCAAGCTTGTCAACGTAGTCCAGGTTATGCTCATCCGGCTGATCCTCCCGTGTCAATGACGGGCCTTCAATCTGTGGGAGTTCAACCCGGTGCAGCATCAAACTCTAAACAGGCTCTTTGACACGACATACGAAGATGCCTGGAGGGTGCTTTTCAAGGGCGCCGAGGCTCCCGCATCCGCTGCCGAGGATCGCGAATTCAGTACTCAGCATCACGCTCATGCGGTAAGCCGTTTTTGTCCTTTTACAGGGTATCAATTTTTCATAGTTTGACTCTATGCGGGATCTGAGTTCCCTTATCCTTGATAGGATTGGGTGGCGACGTCCGGACAGATCAACTATCCGGCTCCTCTGCCCGAAGGCCCAGCGGACGCTCCCTTGGCGAAGCTGCTGGTTCCGGCGCCCTATGTGGTGCCGGAGAAGAAGGCCATGAAAAGGGCTACGAGGACTCGAAAGAGTGCACGGCGCCAGGAGGTGTTGGATTCGTCATCCGACAGTCCCGAAGCGCCTTCCTCTCATGAAGACGAGGAGGAAGAAGAAGAGACCTCTCCCCCTCCAGCGGGAGGAGAGAAGAAAAGGAAGGCCACCCTCTCCGAGGAGGCCGGAGGGTCCAAGAAGGGGAAGACCCTTCCTCCGGACTGCTCCACCGACGCCGCCGACGATGAAGAGGAGTGGCAGCCCAGGGCCAAGCCCCTGGTGAAATCGTAAGTGTCCGGATACCGGGGTAATTCATAGTATTCGTTTTTCGCACAGCTTTTCCTTATGTCGAATATGTTTATGCAGCCCACCCAAGGACCTGCTTGACGCATCGTCGAGCGGCTCACTGGACCCGTCGGAGGTGAACTCGCTTCCGACGGCTTCGTACCCCTGCCCTGCGGACGACACTGAAGTGTTGTCCCAACAGGTTCCAAGCCGGGAGGAGGCGGTCCTGGAGGCGCCGCAAGGCGACCTCCCAGACTCCAGGAGTAAAGGGGATGAAACCCCCCAGGGCTCCAAGTCCGGCTTAAGGCTGGACACAGCTCTGGAATCTTCAAGGGTTCCAGAGTCCGGCGGGCGACCTCCTTCCAAGAGGAGCAAGCCTACCGTGCCGGTGACCTCCGTCCAACCGGAGGCGCCGGACAATATGTTGGAGGCGCTCCAAGCTGCCGCCATCGACGAGGGGCACCGCACTATTATGAGTGTGGTGATCTAGAAGGTTTAGTCCGCCAAAAGCGGACTGACTGAAGCTTGTACAAGCCTTTTAACAAGCTTTGAGGTAAGTAAAGAATGTTCAAATAATGTTACCGCATAGACAGTAGCCCCTGATGCTCTGTTGGGCGTTCGGGAAGAAAAGCCGAATAGAGGATCAAAGAATTCGTAGGAGTCTAACAAAAGGAGTCAATATGCGAATGCAGGCTTCTCTGCTAGCGTTCGCCGCACTGACTGCAGAAGTGGACGTGCTGAAGCAGAGTCTCGAGAAGTCCGAGCAAGAGCTCGGGCGTGCCAAGAAGCAGCTCGAGGAGAAGGAAGGTAAGAAATACCCTGTTTGAATATGTATATAAAAAAGGTGCAATTGCAAAAAATGACAGGATTGACATGGCTATTGCAGGGGCCACGTCTGAGGTGGCGACCCTTAAGCAAGCGCTGCTCGAGGCCGAGAAGAGTGCGGCTGTGGAGCGCACCGAGCAGGAGAGGTATGAGGCTGAGGTTGGCAAGGTGCGGCAAGAGCTCCAGGTTCTCATGAAGAAACATGAGAGTTTGGAGCTTGACTCGAAGACGCGAGCATCCGAGCTCGCGGCGGATATAGAAAATGCCAAGTCTGCCAAGGCCGAGCCCCAGAAGACCCTCCAGGAGTTGGATGAGGTGAAGAAGATTGCGGCGGGTAAGGCATTCTTTATGCAAAGCAAACACATAAACGTGAGTTACCTGTTACTTACCCGAATCCGGAGCTCTCCAGGAGCGTTCGTAGATCTTCCCCGGAGTGTATCTGATGCCGCCGCATTCTATCGAGCCGAGGAGGGCAGCTCGACGGAGAAGGTGTTCTGGTCTCAGTACGCTGAGGCCGGACACCCCGTGCCCCTGAGCGACCAGCTGAAGCAACTGGTCGAGCTCCACAAGGCGGCCGAACAGGCCATGAAGGGCCTCCTAGTTCGGCTGTGGCCTAGAGAGGCTCTGCCTGGGATCTATTTCGGGCTGGTGCAGCGGTTGGTGGAGGCCTGTCCGAGGCTTGAAGACATCAAGCGCTCCGTCTGCATTGAAGGTGCCCATAGGGCCCTTGCCCGTGCTAAGGTGCACTGGGGCAAGCTGGATGCGGAGAAGCTTGTGAAGGATGGGCCACCGCCGGGGAAAGAGCATCGCAAGCCCGAGAATTATTATAAGGATGTTCTGAAGGGTGCCCGCCTTGTTGCGGATGAATGTACCAAGGATGTATTTTTTGAGTAAAACCCGCTCGTGTTATCCTGTGCGCTGAAAACTTCTTCGTATGCGCTAAGCAATGCTGCTTGAATTTAAAAATATTACCTTATGTGCGGCTGTTTATCAATACTGAGAGATGGCGAGTCGTCGGCTTCTGCCCCCATGCCGCTAGTGCTGGGGTGTTCGGGGATAAACCTGGGCGCTCTTTTTCCCATATTTGGGTCCTTCGAGGGAGGTGCTCAGCCCAACGAACGAGGCAATCAGACTATAATGCGTGAACACTCTCACTTAGCCATAGAATTCTATAATTTTAAATTTCGGCGAAGCCCCTAGTATTCGGAAGACCGATTTCGGGGCGCTATCCACGCCTTGGCCGGACAGAGCCGACTCCTCGCCCGAAGCGGCATAAGTCTTTAGGGACTCGAAAAAACCTCTCGAACAGCGACCAACTCTCGCTTCATCATGACAGTCAGTTTTAGCTTTCTCCACTGAGGTGCTCGGCCCAGCTCAACTGGGGCACAATCGCAGTGGTTCTCCTAGTGCTACCTTAGCCGATATAGCGGAACGTAAGGCACCAAAACATAGGAGCCGGGCAAACCCAACTATTGATCCAAGACATGATTCGGAGCCGATGCATATAATGCTATAAGTTCGGGGTGCCGCACTTGTTAAAGTGTTCGGACTTCTCACACCATGTTGAGGGGTATTGAAGCCCCTGGCATATTTTGGCCGTACCAAAGTGTACGGGTGCAACATGTCATTAAGGAACATATATATATATATATATATTAAAAAAAGGTAATGCAAAAAGTAGACAAAAGCTATGCATTTTTCATTAAAATAGCTGCGATCAAAGCAGAACGATACAAGTGATGTGATAAACGAAAAGTTGGACTATTTAACATGTCTGCTTCAGGGGCAAGCTGCGGGATAGTATGTGAAACAGGTATACTGCTCGTGATAGAACCACCTGGGATTTCCGTAATGCGGCATGGCTTGTCTGCTTCCCTGGTCCTTGCATCGTTTGTGCGGCAATTGAACTGTCGAACAAGCCTTCCGAAGAGTAGAGTCCTGGAAGTAAGAGAAAAGTATAAAAAAAGTCGGCAGCCCCTGGTGCGGTTTAAGCCGTGTTTTGGGCGTGCCGTAATGGTGCCCCTCCCCCTATGCCCATGGTATTTCTAGGGCGTAGTTATGTACACGAAGTACTGGCGTCGCCTTTTTGCGGGGGTTGGAGCCGCATTGCTACGCTTGCTCGGAACGTGCCAGGCGGTCTTATTGTAGGTTACTCCGGGCGCGCTTGACTATGTCCGGACGTTTAATGGCCGGACTGGAGAACTACCTGGAGAGTCTGCTTTCTACTTCCGCTGCAAGGGCCGCCATGTGCTCCTCCGTTCGGAGGGAGCGTTCGGTGTTTCCATTGACCGCAATTACTCCTCAAGGGCCTGGCATCTTGAGCTTAAGGTATGCGTAGTGTGGGACCGCATTGAACTTGGCGAATGCGGTTCGCTCGAGCAGTGCATGGTAGCCACTGCGGAACGAGACTATGTCGAAGATTAACTCCTCGCTTCGGAAATTATCCGGAGATCCGAAGACAACTTCAAGTGTGACTGAGCCTATACAGCTGGCCTCTACACATGGTATTACGCCTTTAAAGGTCGTTTTGGTGGGCTTAATCCTCGAGGGATCTATGCCCATTTTCCGCACTGTATCCTGGTAAAGCAGGTTCAGGCTACTGCCGCCGTCCATAAGGACTCTAGTGAGATGAAATCCGTCAATAATTGGGTCGAGAACCAATGCAGCGAATCCGCCATGACGGATGCTAGTGGGATGGTCTCTTCGATCAAAGGTGATCGGGCAGGAGGACCATGGGTTGAACTTTGGGGCGACTGGCTCTACCACGTATACGTCCCTTAACGCGCGCTTCCGCTCCCTCTTGGGGACGTGGGTGGCGTATATCATGTTCATCATCCGCACTTGTGGGGGAAAACCCTTTTGTCCATTGTTGTTCGGCGGCCGGGGCTCCTCGTCGTCATCGCTATGCAACCCCTTGTCTTCATTGTCGGTGCTTAATCTGCCTGCCTGCTTGAACACCAACAGTCCCTGTTGGTGTAATTGGCCGGCTTTTTGGGGGTGCCATGTATTTGGCACAAGCGGTCGAGTATTCGGTCCAAGCTGGACGGGCCCCTAGGATTCCTTTTGAATGATTTTTTCCGCTGACCGGATTTAGAGCCTCTGAATCCGGCATTAACTGTCGTATCCTTAGCATTGTCGTCGTTGATGCGGCGCTTCTGTTGGTTGTGACGCAACTTGCCGCTAATGTCCCTAGTGTCCGAACGACCAGGGTTCTTGGTCATATTGTTGCTACAAGCAAGCCAGCTGTCTTCTCCCGCGCAAAAGCGGGTCATGAGTGCCGTGAGTGTTGCCATAGATTTCGGCTTCTCTTGTCCTAGGTGCCGGGCAAGCCACTTGTCACGGATATTATGCTTGAAGGCTGCTAAGGCCTCTGCGTCCGCACAGTCGAGTATTTGATTTTTCTTTGTTAGGAACCGTGTCCAGAATTGCGTGGCCGATTCGTCTGGCTGCTGAATTACGTGGCTTAGGTCATCAGCGTCTAGGGGTCGCACATAAGTGCCCTGGAAATTGTCAAGGAATGCGGCTTCCAGGTCCTCCCAACAGCTGATTGACCCTGTTGGCAGGCTGTTAAGCCACTGCCGGGCTGGTCCTTTAAGCTTGAGTGGGAGGTATTTGATGGCGTGGAAATCATCGCCGCGGGCCATGTGGATATGAAGGAGATAATCCTCGATCCATACCGCGGGATCTGTTGAGCCATCATATGATTACATGTTTAAGGGAGTCTTCAATCTTGCATCTTCATAGTCCAGGAGTCCGGCTGAAGGTATAATTCGGCTATCCGAACACCCCCTAATCCAGGACTCCCTCACTCTCCCTCGTGGACCTTGTAGGCTTTAGATCGCCGCACTATGCAGCGTGCCTCATTTTGGTCCTCGGGTAGTTCCTGCCTGGTTAGGTAAGCCAGGAATGGTTCTGTCCATGGGGCGATGACGGCCATTATCACATGGGCTGAAGGCGTTATTTCGATGGCAAAGCCTCCGGTTGTGTCAGAGTGTTCGATAACTGATGTTGTGGCCGGGTCCGGATTATTGTTACTGGTGTCCCCCTCCCATACCACGGATGGCTTAAACAGTTTTTCCAGGAAGATGTTGGGCGGAACAGGGCGCTGTTTAGCGCCGATACAGGCGAGGATATTCGCCGCCTGATTGTTATCCCGACCACATGGTGGAATTCAAGCCCCTCGAACCGAGCTGACATTTTGAGGACGGCGTTGCGATGTGCCGCCATTTTCGGATCCTTAGCGTTGCGAGGTTTGAATCCCCACGCACCTCCAGGCATTGAATGCCCATGGAAACTGCCATCTAGAGACCGTGTAATAGGGCCTCGTATTCGGCTGCGTTATTGGAGTCTGTGTATAGTATTTGGAGTACATATTGAAATGTATCTTCGCTGGGGGACGTCAGGATGACGCCAGCCCCTAGACCAGCCAGCATTTTAGAGCCGTCGAAGAGCATGATCCAATTGGAGTACGCGTCGTACTCTTTAGGGAGTTCGGCTTCTGTCCATTCGGCAACGAAATCGGCTAGTGCGACTTAATGGCTCGCCGTGGTTTATATGTTATGTTGAACAGGAGGAGCTCGATAGCCCATTTGGCAATCCTGCCTGTGGCATCGCGGTTGTTTATTATGTCGTTGAGTGGTACTTCGGAGGCCACCGTAATTGAACACTCTTGAAAGTAGTGTCATAATTTCCGGGATGCCATGAATACCGCGTATGCTATCTTTTGATAATGTGGGTACCATGATTTGCATGGAGTGAGGACAGTGGATACATAATATACCGGCTTTTGAAGTGGGAATTTATGTCCGTCCGTCTCTCGTTCGACGACGAGCACTGCGCTTACAACTTGGTGAATTGTCGCTATATATAATAGCATTGGTTCATCGACATTTGGTGCGGCAAAGATTGGGTTGGTGGCCAGGATGGCATTTCTTTCTTCCAACCCGGTCGTGGCTGCATCCGTCCACTCGAAGTGTTCAGTGCGCCGAAGAAGGCGATAAAGGGGGAGTGGCTTTTCTCCTAATCGGGAGATGAAGCGGCTTAAGGCCGCCACACATCCAGTTAAGTTCTGGATTTGCTTGAGGTCAGCTGGAATAGCCAACTGCGACAGAGCCCGGATCTTAGCCAGATTTGCTTCAATTCCTCTGCTGGAGACGATAAAGCCCAGGAGCTTTTCGGCGGGTACACCGAAAACACATTTTTCCGGATATGTTCGGAGATTGTTGAACGTGAGCCTCAAGTCATCTATTAAGGAGTCGACGTGTCTGGTTTCAACGACCACATCGTCGATGTATGCCTCCACTGTTTTGCCAATCTGCTTTTCTAGACATGTCTGAATCATGCGCTGATACGTTGCACCAGCGTTTTTGAGCCCGAAGGGCATTGTGTTAAAACAGAAGGGGCCGTATGGGGTGATGAATGCCGTTGCGGCTTGATCGGACTCCTCCATCTTAATTTGGTGGTAACCGGAGTATGCGTCGAGGAAGCACAATGAGTCGTGTCCTGCGGTAGCATCGATAATTTGATCGATGCGAGGGAGGGGGAAGGGATCCTTTGGGCACGCCTTATTAAGGTCCTTGAAGTCGACGCATAGGCGCTAGGAATTGTCCTTCTTTGGCACCATCACCAGATTTGCTAGCCAGTCCGGATGCTTTATTTCTCTAATGAATCCGACCTCCAGTAACTTGGCTAGCTCCTCTCCCATGGCTTGTCGCTTAGGTTCAGAGAAACGTCGAAGAGTCTACTTGACCGGCTTGAATCCTTTTAGAATGTTAAGGCTATGCTCGGCCAGCCTACATGGGATTCCTGGCATGTCTGAAGGATGCCAGGTGAATATGTCCCAATTCTCGCGCAGGAACTCCCGTAGTGCGGCGTCTACGGCGGGGTTTAACTGTGCCCCGATGGATGCTATTTTTTGTGGGGTCGGTTGGATGGACTTGGAATTTGACTATTTCATCCACTGATTTAAAGGAGGTGCACTTGGATCTTTTGTCTAGTATCACATCGTCCCTGTCCACTATGGAGCGCAGCGCGGTTAACTCCTTCGCCACAAGGGCTTTGGATAATTCCTCGAGGGCCAGTGCGGCTGTTTTGTTCTCGGCGCGGAGTGCTATGTCCGGATCACTAGCTAGAGTGATGATTCCATTGGGTCCGGGCATTTTGAGCTTCATGTACCCGTAATGGGGTATGGCTTGAAAAATCATGAATGCCTCCCGCCCTAGAAGGGCGTGGTATCCGCTACTGAACGGGGCTACTTGGAATGTGATTTCTTCGGACCTGTAATTCTCTGGAGTGCCAAATACCACATCTAGTGTGATTTTCCCAGTGCAACATGCCTCTCGACTAGGGATGATTCCTCGGAAGGTCATGCTGCTTTGCTCAGTACGGTTGCTGTCTATTTCCATTTTTTGAAGAGTCTCCTCATAAATGAGGTATAATCCGCTGCCGCCGTCCATGAGCACTTTAGTGAGCCGAAAGCCGTCCACAATTGGACTGAGGACCAAAGCGGCTGGTGCTCGGGCTGTTCGGGATTTAGGTTCGTCACTGGCATTGAAGGTGATAGCCGTGTCGCTCCATGGATTTATTGCTGCCACATGGCAGACTTCGGCAAGGCTGCGGAGTGCTCGCTTACGCCTATTATTTGAGGCGAAGGTCTTGAAGACTATCAATATTGTATTGTTATCCACGGGAAGGTGCTCTGAGGTATTTTGGATGAGGAGATCCTCACCGCTCTTGGCCACATGCCGGAGTACCCAACATGCTCTAGGGCTGTGTGTTGATATGGTATCCGCTGTACTATGAATTTTGCAGGGCCCGTTAAGCCATCCCTCCAATACGGTTCCACGCCCTGTAGTGGGCTTTTCTTTCTTTGTAATTGAGTCGGGCGACTTATGAGAGTGCACCCTTTTAGTTCGGACTGGGGGTTTTGCCAGAGCGAGATTATCCCAAAATTTTGTTTGGGTTTTCCAGGCGCTTTCCATCGCACAGTACTTCCGTACTATGGCCGCCAAGTCAGCGAAGTGTGCTATGTCACGGCGACTTATGGCGTTGAGGATTCCCTTGTCCGTGCAATTGTTGCAAAAGAACGAAATTGTGTCTTCCTCGCGACAGTCCTTGACCTTGTTCATTACAAGGAAGAATCTGGCCCAATAGTGATGTACTGTCTCTTGGGGTGCTTGCCTAATGTGGGAAAGATCATTTGTATCTGGGTGGGTGGGTGGATTTAAGTCCAGACCTTGACCCAATCTGAGACCCCGGGGTAGGGGAGTTTCCGATCTCGGAAGTTTGGGCTCTAAGATGTTGCCCCGCAGGTTCGGTATGTAGCCTGATTCTAGGTTCAGGGTTAGGGCGATGTCCTCCCGTGAGCGGGTATCCGGCACAGAGAGCTCGGGAATCCGGACATAGTTCGTCCTCAGGATAGAGGGAGAATCGCCGCATTGCTCCTCCACCACCGCTATCTAATGGATGACCGGCGGAGAGTTAATCTCCCTTTGGTCGGGTTTAGGCCTCATCTGATCGTAGTCCGTAGCGACTCCCAGAGCGGC